>NW_026920398.1:0-167991 GCF_032062105.1 Saccostrea cuccullata | reverse complement strand
TTTCAATTATTTTCAATTGTTAAAATTTATGAAAAAAAAAATTCTTATATTGTTGATACACATTTTTAAACAAATTGATTCATAAATAAAGTGTCTATCCCCCCCCCCCCCCCGGAACAGTCAACATGTATCACCCATTGTTTACACATGTATCATGTAGATTAAATGTATCGATTTATATAATTTGTTTATTCAGAATCGTAAATGTATAATTTGATTAAGAAGCAATTATGTAGAAGTACATGCTTCACTGTGGTTTATTTTCAATACACAAAAATTCACAAATGAGTTCGGGATCGGTATTCAATCGGGGTCAAGGTCGAAGTGAAAGTAGACTTAGCAGAAAGTTATCAAAACTGTTCAGGGCAGTGTTAAGCAGTATATAGGTGATGGGCATTTGTATTTTACACAGGAGGTAAGACGTATACCTTAGTACAATATTTGTAAATAACAATTTAATGTTTTTGGAACATGTCGATGATCGGCACGTCACAGATGCATACTTGACATGCATCATTTCAGATCAGTTGCGCGGTCAAGCTGGGTACAGTTGTCTGGGAGTTAAACGATGTGTGTGAACATGCACATTAACTGATTTTTCTCATATTTTTTAGCAATTGCATTACATGAATTTGTTGAATGTTCAATTATTGTCAGTAAAACATGATTTTTACCTATTCTGCTGAATTAACTTAATTACCAATGTAAACAGTGTGATTTCAGGTGGGAGCAAATTAATCATTTTTTAAATTAATTAATTTCAAGTAATGGGCATAAAAGGAATATGGTAAAATTGTACGTGTTGAATGTCTGTGTGTCTGTCTGTCTGCAAATGTGATATTGTACCATTTATTGTATTGATTTTTTTAAAGGTTCATGGTGATTGGTACTGGAAAAACATGAGGTCCATGCAGATGGTGTTTAAAACTATTGGCCAGCAAATGCACACCCATTTGAATACATCTTGAAAAAGAACCAGGAAAATGTGACAGTCGGCAAAATATGTGAGTTTAAGTTTTCTAAAAAAAAATTTCATTGAAGAGGGGGTATGGGGTGGGGGTGAGGAAATTTACATATAAAATAGGTGATCAGAATGTGAAAGTATTTAGCTAAAACTACTCTGTACATGCACTGCTGTATACATTTTGCAGCTCATATAGATTTTCTTTTCTTATTTAAGATTTTCAAATTAATTAGATCTACATCTTTGTTTTGTAAATTATGCATTATTAAGATTACACGGTTATAAGAATTGAAATTTCATGAATATTTGACAGTCAAAATTGTGCGATTTGTCAGGAAATTCAAAATTTTGTCTCATTTTCCTACAAATTACAAAATGGTTACCATGGAAACAAAACAACTTTAGTGAACTACTTATTTAATCTGCAACACAACATATTTTTATTTTTTAAAGTAAATAATAGTATATAAGCACTGATTTTGTCTTAAATGAAAAGTACGGGAAAAGTTATGATACACATGTATTGAGCTATCCATTATTATGATGTCATTGTGACGTCATAGATGAGTAAATTTGCATTGGTATAAAAATTGCTTTGAAACAAGTGATTGTATATAGGATTATAAAGGCTTATAACTTTTTCATTCATAGTCCAAATTTCATGAATGATACATCAATGGACAGGAAATAATCAGTACTTTTTTATTTTACTACTTTCGGGGTATTTGTGAACTTCATTTTTTTGTCATATCTGGAGAAACTATGAATTAGAGGGTGAAAAGTGGTCATATTTTGTGCGGAAATACATTATTTTTTTAAAATAAGTGAAATTGACCCAATTAAGTGCTTGATTATGATTTGACTATATGTATTTAAAGATATGAAGGTGATTAAGAATGGTATAAATGTGTTAATAGGCTTAAATTTGACTCAAAACTTGGGTGCAGTTTTGGCTAGATTGGAGCATTTTTTAAGGATATTACACATAGAACTGTAAATGCTGTAAAATCTTAATTAATTGTTGAATTTTCATGAAACTTGGCATGATGTCTCTACTTATGCTCTAAAGTGACAAACAGTGTGAAATATTGTAAAATCAAAAAAATGCTTTTTCATATTGGGTACATCCCACTAATTATTTTTAGAATCGGTAGGAGAAGAAAGTAGTGCAGAAAAAATTACAAGTTCCTTAAATTGCAGACTTGCTTAAAAAAAATTGGGCAGGTGTACTGAACTGAGCCTCACACTTGTTGATAAGGAGTATCTTTTCTACCAAAAAAGCTTTGAAAATGTACTTTATCAAGAAGATCAGCCGAATTATTTTGTGTATTATAACGCCAGTGAGAATTCTGAAATTCCCCTACTTTCACTTCCCGCAGACAGACGCATTTTGCCGGAAAACGAATCTGACATGCCACCTCGAGATTTTAACCAAGGAAAGACAAGTTGATGTGCTTTGATTTGAGGGGTCACTCACTACCGAACGAAAATTAGGGACATCGCTATGAGAAGAAACGTTAACATTGTCGCCTATGGGAAATCAATTAGTGGACTGTACCCACATGTAGTACATTTAAAATATTAAGAAAAAGACATTTTTGTCAGGCATTTGTCACACCTCAAAATACATTTTCATGCACATTACTTAATGTTACATGTTGTACATTTAAATGATTTTAAGATTAAAAAAAAAAAACATTTTTGTCAGGCATTTGTCACACCTAAAAATACATTTTCATGAACATTACTTCATGTTACATGTAGTACATTTAAATGATTTCAAGATTAAAAAAATTGTCAGGCATTTGTCACACCTAAAAATACATTTTCATGCACATTTCTTAATGTTACATGTAATACAAGTAAGTAAAACTAAAATAGAAAATACACTTTACAATGCCAAGAAAAAGGCAATGTTGTTTGGTAGTTGTCAAAATTATTCAACACATGCATATTACTTAATGTTTACAAATTTGTTGTCAATGATATCAGCTTCAAAAGAAATAGGTAGAAGACCGGATATCTGCTCCAAGAAGTCATCATTAGATGCAAGATTAATTTCTTGCTTAATGATGTCAGACAGTGTTCCTTTCCAAATGGTGATCTTTTGGTTAGTTTTTTCACAGGTGCTGTACAGTAGCTGAACTCTACAGGATTTTTTCTCTTGCTCCTCTTCCCTTCCACATGTCGGACATTTGTTATTTACCAATTTTTTGTCATAGCATCCTAGAATAAATGAGGATAAGAACATATGAAGTACATGTACTAATACATCATGTGTAAGAGACTTGGTGTTGTGACCATTTTAGACTAAACCCATCTCACTGAGAAGAGTTGCTTATGAAAATAAAGGATAATTCTCTGATGGTGAATTTCTTGAACCCCAGCCTCCTTAACCAGGTCCCATGATCATTAAAGAAACTTTGAATCAAGTCAAATTTTCCATTGTCTGTAAAATGTTTCTAAATTACTGAATTATTCTAAAAATTTCAAACAACAGCAAATAAAAATGCTCCATCAAAGAAATTTACAAAATTTTGATTATTGTCCAATTAATTTCAGACTGAATTTTACATTGAAGTCTATGGACAGTGCGTGTTTTTATAAGATATCGTAAAAAGTAATTTGAATTTCAAATGAATCTCTTGGTGAAAATATGCATAAAATCTCTCTTTATTAAAATATGAAATGACATGAATTATTTACTGAATTTTTTTTCTTCTTTAGATGAAGGGCAGATAACTCTTCAAAATCTTTTAATGTGCAAAATGAGGGTATCCTTACATGTTATCAGTCTTGTGAATTTGGTTCATGTCACTTTTATCGTTATGTAGTATAAATCTATTTTTCACTAGTTTAAGGAGGCTGGGAGGTCAACAAATAATCACAAATTAACCACCAGATTTAACTTTTTTTTAAATACCGTATCTTAGGTTGTCAACTATCATTTGGCAAAGAAAAAAATCCTACATTTTTGTTTTAAAATTTGATCATTCTTGTATATCTTTGCATAGAGATCTTCTTTTAAAGGAGATGGAAATTGTCTGAAAATGGCTGCCACCCTCAGCCTCTTTAAAATTATTCAAAATTCCTTCAAAATACATCGAATACCTTAAGTACAACATGAAGTTTTGACTTGAGATACTTTACGATCCTGGGGCCAGGACATTAATTCAATTGTAGTTGTTTTTGACAATGTCCTTTTTTTTAGGAGGGGGGTGTATTAACGGAAAAAAAATCAGGAAAACTTGAATAGTATTTTCCCTATATTTTTCTGTATCTTAATTGAAAGTAAGATAAGTCTTTAATACATTAAATGTACAAGATTTAGCTTAAAAATTGTCTTGCTTGATAATGTTTGTTTCCAAATCTGAGTAAATGTACCTCTGGATGGACAGCAGTGATAAACATCAAAATCCATTATGTCTGTAACTTGGATTTTAATGCTTTTTTTACCACACCTGTCATCTGGGAGAAAGTCGTCATCATCCATTATGTCTGTTGGAGCAATGGAAATACCTTCAACGTCTTGGAACTGTAAAAGAAATCACTTCTGATAATTAAAGATCATAAATCCTCTGCTCACTCATATAAAATTTTTCTTAATTTTTATGATTTTCCAAATGAAATGTATATGCTGAATAAAATACAAACTATACCATGGCTTGCTGGGCAAAATTTGACAAAAATGCACTTCTACTTGACAAATAATAGACATTTGTGTCATTAAGAGTTATCTCTCTTATCAGAGTATCAATGTACCTTAAAACAAGAAATTGTGAGCCAATTCTCAATAGTACTTCCCCCCGCTGAGATGTGAATACTTGTTATTTAAAGAGCAAGTTAACATTAGATAAGCCGAAAAAAGTTGCACAAAGTGGATTTAAATTGAGAAACAAATGAAAGATTAAGGGTCTGGTGAACTAGGAATTTTGAGTAAAACATATTTTCAACAAATACACAATGGGATTAATAAAATAGCATTTCTTCTTAAGATAAAATTTGTAAATATGTTATTAGCAAACTTTTTCAGTGAATGTTTAAATCATTTGAACGTACTCTGCAAGTTGTGGCACGTGATGATGTAAGTTGCTGCTTTCCCATGTAAGTTTTCCGGTACAGGCCACTTATTTCAACGCCATCATCCACTTCAAAATTCATCTCAGCATTGTCCCCAAATAAGCAAACTTTTGCGGTTCCAGATGGGTCTTTAATGTTGAGTAATCTTACGGCCAAATTTTCTCGTCTATACTTTACTGGTGATGCCTACAAAATATATCAGAATGATTAAGATGACTTACTGGTTCAATTAATTTTGTTAATTCTGTACAAGTCAAATTTGTTAAGTTGATGCTCTGTGCCATTCCACTTCTTCATTAAATTTTCTAACCAATTAACATATTGCCAAAAGTAACCTTTTTAAAAATTTTGATACTTATGACTAAAATTAATAAAAGAACGATATATATTTGTGGATATATTTTACATGTTTGATATGTTAAATTTATACCTGCACACTTTTTCCCGTGATTGTTGACCTTTCGTCAGATAAACTTGCTTCGTTCAGTTTTCTCTTTACCCCTGTTAATGGTTGTTCCTCGGGTAACAGTGGAATTTGTTTTACCATTTGTTCAGGCACATCAACTCCAGAAGTAAATGCTATCAAACTGCTAGCAACAACCCAGTATTTGTTTTGACCTTTGTTGACAGCATTGATGAATTTATAAGATCTTCCGACAGAAATATTGTTGAACTTGTGTTTCTGGTAAACTCTTAAACTGTAAAACTGAGTTCTATCTGCACAGACCAAGTTGAAAAACATCATCTGCACACCATTGTTTGTGTACTGTTGAAGCTCTTTAGACTTTTTTAGAACTTTGCACTGAAAAGTTTCATTCTGCTCCTGTGTTAAATAAATAGTGACACATGCTTAATGATAAACAGATTTGAAATGAAATTTTCTATTCTTCTTTAAGAATATACATAAATATATGCATCATATATATTGTTGAACAAAGCTCTGAATTTATGCCTCTGTGAATCATGTCTGAGTATATGAAGTTAAATAAAATAAATGTCAAATATTTCCATCATACATGTACACTTCAACAAAAACTAAAATGCCACTGAATCTCTTATTCTGCAGAAAATGAATTATCATTTATTCTTCCAATTTTCAACTTTAAAGATTAAAAAATGGCCATTTGTAAAATATACTGTTTACAAAGAAAATGTATTTAATTTGTGTATCTTAGAAAAAAATCATGGTCACTACTGAATTAACTTTTAAAATTAACACATTTCTGATATTGGTACTAAAGAAAGAACAAGAATTTGAGAAAATATAGGTTGTCAAAGGTTAGAATTTCAAGCACACATGAAACTGGAAATTCAATAAAAGTTCACTGCAATTTTTAACAATAGGGAAAAAAAGTTACTTTCTGTAAGTAAATTTACGTAAACGATCATATTCTTCAAGAACTTTATCATAAGGCAAAACTACTTTTGGGTCAAAAGAAATTATTCCAAGACCATCCAAACACTTCACTCTACTTAAAGCTACATATGCCATTCCTCGTTCAAATACATCTGGTCCAATATCAACACAGATTTTGTCTAGTGACATTCCTTGAACCTTATGTATATTGCATGCAAAACACAAAATGATTGGAAATTGCACTCTTACTATGTGTCGACCATGGATGATAAATTGATGGTGTAATTGTTCAATTGGTATTGCATTGGTCCTTTGTGAGAGTTGTTCTGTAGCATTGCTATGATTGTTACATGTGTTAATCCGATTATCAAAAAGCACATTTACTGATACAATTTTACCACTTCGAGATCTAGTGAAAGATTCTACATAGCCCATGGCACCATTGACCAAACCATTTTGTGTATTAAGATTCCTGATCAACATGACTCTTGAATTAATGGAAAGTTTAACACATGATGGTAAACCACCAGCAGCATTGTCATCTTGTGGTATGAAAAAATTAGGAACATCATTTCCTGCATTTGGATCATTTGATGCAAAGTAGTGGGTTGCATGCAATGTTTCAATATTGTTACTCAGCAAATTTTGCCTAAATTCATTGTAGGAATTTACTTTTGCTCTAGTTGGAAAAACTCTCAAAGCAGTCTCATATCCACTTGCATTAGGATTGATTAATCTTTTTTTTAATAAAGAGATATCACTATTTGTCAACATACCAACTCTAGCTCTATTTAACAAAGAGGCATAAAGATTGTCATCTCGTTGACGCATGTTTTCCTTCAGAAAAATTGGCTTAAATAATTCCCACAAAATGGTGTTTTCAAATACAAAAGATGCTTTCACAGGTCGGAGCTGAAAAAAATCACCAATAGCTATTACGTTTAATCCTCCAAAGGGTAATTCACATTGTTTAATATCACTTAATCTTCTACTGATATAAGTGAGCATAGTGCTACTGACCATACTAATTTCATCTATAATTAGTGTATGAATAGTGACATACATGTTTCTCAGCTGTGACAAACAAAAGGGTGATAATGGTTGATATTCTCCATAATTAGATACTGGAATCTTAAATGCAGAATGTATCGTTTGACCTACAATGACATTAGCAGCAGTACCAGTAGGTGCACAAACCAAAACAGGGTTAGCCCCAGGAATGCAAGATGTGTAAAGTTCTAAAAATGCGATTATTACTTTCGATAAAAAAGATTTACCAGTGCCAGCACCACCAGTTATAAATAAATGAAATGAATTTTTCTGATTTGTTTGAAAATGATTTTTAATTATATTAAGAGAAAATAATTGAGTCTCTGACAACTTACTAACACATGCTTCATAGTCCGCAAATGACATTGAGCACTGTAAAGAATGCATATGCAATTGTTCTTGTGAAGTAAATGGTAAATATGATGTAGCTAAGCTATCAGTTTGTGTAACATGCGACACTTCATTTATTTTATATGAACACAAACTTTCAAAAGACTGTATTCTAGTACTATTTTCTTGCAAGTGAAAATCAATCTGGCTGTTTTCTAGTTCCTGTTCACACATTTGTATACGACGCATAATAGTCTCTATTTTTTCAACAAATGAAAATTTTTCATAAGGGACAGAAACATCAAAAAGATGGCGTTTGGCAAGAAATGCTTCTTTAGCACTTGGGAAATCACGAGTCAATTCCTTTTCATCTCGATGAGGAAGTAACATCAGTAGTAAACTGTAATAGTAATCATCACTGTGGAGTGGCAAGTTTGTAAATCTTATTATTTTTGGACTTTTTTGGGGTCTCATGTACGTATATATCATACTTTTGAATGTAAATTCTTTCACTTGCATTTGTGCGCGAGTTCTCTTTCAAGGGTTGAGCTTTAACGTATAATGATGCAAATTTAAAATATGACATTGCTTCAATACTTGAAGGCCTATTCTGATAATAATCTAACATATTGGAATGAAATATATCAGTGCTATTATTGTCAAGCAAAGCTATTTCTTGAGCTCCTTCGAGAAGTCGAAATCTTTTTTCTGGTAATCTAGTATTTAAATTTACAAAAGAGCGGCTAGTGTGAAGCAAGTTTAAATCACCTAGACGATATGCCGCCTCTTGCGAGCTAAGACGACGGTGCTTAAGAACACATAAACCAATTTGTAATAATTTTTTGTGCTTTTCCAAATCTGGATTTTGTTTAAATACATTAAGAATCAGGTTGCCTAATGCCGATTTTAAATCCTCTGGCTCAGACTTGCACAAATAACTGCAGACATAGTATGCCACTCCCTCTGCATTACAGACAAGTTGGACATCCATATTGGCACGCCAATGCCGTAATACAACAGGATTATATGGATTAATCATAGTAGACTGATCATTCCTTCTAAGAACATAAAATTTACCTTTGTTTGATTTAGACATGTCTATGTTTTGGACAATTTTTGTATCTGGTGACACTGGATGTGGAAAGTGAAACCTACATCTTGTAAGTCGATTCTGGCAATAAGATGTATGAGAGTGTGTTTGATACTTAGTCACATACTTACATAATTCTGAATCACTTTTTGGAACATTTGCATGAATTGTTTTATCAATATATCTCAGAAAAAAATTGTTTATTATTTTCTCTAACTTCTGTTGGAAAATCTTTCACCTATAAAAACATATGCATGTGGGGACTTCCTCTATTCTGGAATTCCATTCTACCAAAGTAATCTTGAATCTGTCCAAATGGCTGTCCTTTCCCTAATATCACATCATTCAACAAATATTTGAAACGACGATTAAAAAACAAAGCTGTCATCAATGGATCATCCTTCATAAATGATGAGAAACTTCCATGTCTGAATGCTTCCTCATAGGTCAAGTTTTTAAGGCACATTCCAAGTTCAGTCCAATGATTGTCATCAGCAGACAAAGTCAAAAATATTGTAGGGGGTCCAAGACATCGAACCATTGACAGTAAATTATAAAGTGCATTTTTAAAGTAAGCAATAGTCCCTTTTATGTTCTTTATAAACATATACGAATTTTCCAAAACATCAGAAGCCTGGTTACTATGTCTTATGTCAGCGGCTGTAAATCTGTCATCTCTACTTTTACACATACGCATATGAACTCCTATTTCACTTTTAAGCAATGAGACATTGTAAGAAACACAGGAGTGTAACAAATATGTTAAGTTATATCTAAACTCTGCATGTCTATTATATAACCTATATTTGAAATACATGGAGGGATTAACATGGGTATCTCTATGATGTCTTAAGCCAATAACTCCATATGGAAATATCCAGGGAAATGCCATTTCCTCTCCTGATGTTAAATTAAAAATGTTAACAGGTTGATGAGTAGAGCTCGAAACCTTAATAACACCCTCTCTTATAAAGGCAGAAGCATTTAGTATAGGTGTATTTACATCTAAAGGTGTCAAAGAAGAATAATTAAAATTATCATCTAAATGAGACGACGATTCATACCCATTTAACAATTCATCATCCAAATGAGTAAGTATGTCAATACTTTGATTAAGTTTGATTTCCTTATAAAGAGGGTTGTTTACTATAAGCCACATAAAAGCATCTCTCAAATTTTTGCAACTGATGAAGTGTTTATTCGTGACAACAGGTTCGCTGTGTAAGAAATGCACAGATAATGTTGAATTTTCTTCAAAATTTCTGGGCAACTGATCAGCTATTTCCTGTACATTCATTGGCAAGTTTAGTACCAATCCCTTTTCAGCATACTGACCACCAGGTAAAATATGAATGGACAAAAAAACTTGAATAAGGGAAATCATGCGTTTCTCCAATATTGATAGTTTTAACAGCTCTGTTGGTATACGACCATTATCAAGGTTGTTCAACTTAGTACTCAATGGACAATTTTTATTTTGCTTAATTCTTCCATGACAATAACGACAGAGAACATCATCATATGACAATTCTAACATTTCTGCAGTAGCTGTAATTTCTTTCAAATTAACTATCTGTTCAGGAAATAAAATTCTATCACAACACTTGCAATAACTGGAGGGTTTTTGTCTAATATGCACTTCATATTCAGAATTGTGCAAATCACAATTTAAGAATTCCACTGATGGTTTTGATGTTTCTACTGTGCAAGTATAACCAACATTGGTCATATTAATGCTATTAATTGTGCTGTTTTCATTTACGACATCAGAAGGACTTGAAAAAGTTTCTGTACATGTATTTACAAATGCTTCATCTTGAGATCTGCATTTTCTTTTACGATAGGTGCTTTTTTTTAATTTAAAACTTTTTTCTGTGTTTTGCATATGAATGGAAAAAGTGAGGCTGGGGTTGCTGATGAACATCATAGTTAAAAATAACTGGGCTTAATTCATACGAGTATCCAATATAATCACGATTTAGAAAATCAAGTATGCTGTCAATGCTGTCAAAAAGAAGTAGAACTGCATTTCCTGATTCATCCAACAAACCATTTTCATTTCTTTGATGTGAATCAAAAATGGCATACCTATCATTTATAAGATCACAAACAATAGAAATTGTCAGTCCCCTAGATGTAAACATTAAGAAAGGACTTATAATTGACGCCTGATTCATAGAATTTTCTAGAGTATTTTGTCCGAATTCATATTCATTATTGCTACCTATTCTACCGAAAAAAATATCAGTTTGAATCTCGTAATTGGGAGAGTGCATGCTATGTGGCATCCAATCTCGAAGCGAACTTGGTAAATCATTGTGTGTCAGATATCCCGAAACACCCCGTACTCTGCAGGCAATATATGCGTTCAACGAAGTGCCTTCATTCACTAGATTATCTATATCATTGGGGGTAACTTCGTCTACCCATGTTAGTGGGCGATCCCTCGACATGCCACTGAAGACTACAAGAGCTAAAAAAGCAATAGCAGTGCATTGTATTCCGTTGAAAGGACAAAACTTATCAATGCCTTGGTGAATTCTACCCATTACATGTCTTACCATTTTGACTCCGTTGGTTTGACAGACTTCGCCAAATTAAATCACCACGCCGACCTCGCTTTGCCGCCAAATTCTCAGTGTAAATTCGTCTCGATCATCAAATCGCTCCAAATTGCGTGATAAAACATGACAGCAGCGTGCGTCTGTATGATTGAGACTATCAAGAAAAGCTTCTAATCGGATGAAAATGGAACAAAAAAACGACACGGTACACTGTTTTAAACTTTATCATCTCGTCGAGTAATTGTTGGCTGCATAAAATATTTATAAAAATAAGACACACGCATCAACTATCATTAAAAATATATAAAAATTTTGCTAAATGAAATAAAATAATGGTAACCATGGTAACGTACGTTTTTATCCGCTAAGTAAAATCTAATGTTCTAAAAAACGGGAGCTGTTGTTTTTTCGATAGTAAATTATGAGCAAATTTATATATAACATATGTAAATATTTTTATTTTGGAAGATGTACTTCATGCAAGTAATTATATTGCATATTTCCTAATTTATGAAGGGAAAGAACATTCCTATGTAAAATCTTTTTAATGTACAGCGAACCTAAAATTCTGAATAACTACTCTCGACGTCAATCCCATACACCAACACCTAAACTTATATGTATAGAGCAGCCCGGTCCTCCGGGCTGCAATAAAAACGCATAATATGTAATTGAATAAATAAAAATTGGTAAATGTTTTATCTGATAAAATCACTGAAGACTTTTTAGCACCGGTTTCTGTCTCTTTATTTTGTTGCTTTTAGATGTGTATTACTTCATCTACTCTTTTTATTGTCACCTTTCAACCAGTATGGATAATAAGTCCCACAAGATCCAAGAGGAGGTGGAGATGTTGGCATTTTAAGGTATCCTGCCCTGTACCAGCCAGTAGTCAGGTGATTGTCACAGAGAGGCATCACATCCTGTTTGTAGGATGGACTTCTTTTCAATAGGTCGGAGATTTCACTGTATTCTGTACATGGGTCCTCCTGGTCTGAATTATTTAAGGAATGGAGGTTATTTTAACCTATTATACATGTATGATAATTATAACATAACTTGAGGACATTTACTTTTTTATCAATTGTGAAGCGGTTTATTAAAATGTGTAAACTGCCAAAAATAATGGTATGTTTTAAAAAGGTTATCTAGGCTTCATTCCTTGTAATTTAATTTAATTGTCGCCAATAAGACAATTTGTTTTAAAATGGCCTGAAATTGAACATTTTTTAAAGTTCCATCAAGCGGCCTAATACGTTTTTAACGTAACTTAATTGTGACGTAGACAACTAACGTTAATACTGTAACATTATAAAGCAAATCTTTTATCTAATTAAATGACGATTTACAAGTAAACTATTACTATAATTTTTTGTAGAATGATCTTTGATGGTGTATAACAATTTGAAATAAATTTAAAGCATTGAGGTTGAATCTAAATTAGGCTGGGAGGTTACTTTTACAAACAGTTCAAGACGTCTTTTCTCCAAAATACCTTCGATCAGTTATTGTCGTAATCTATCGTTTTATGTTTGTGAATAGATGTTCAGTCAGGTTTTTTACATTATAATCATGAAGGAAATTTACCTGGTGTTCATTGCATTTTACATGTATCATCCATTTTTTTTATATTTCACCAAAAAAAAAAAAAAAAAAAAAAAAAAAAAAAAAAAACAGAGCAGAGTAGACTCATGCATGGAGAGAATAAATTATTTGAGGAAGTTTGAAGACCATGGTACATGTATAAATGAAATTTTAAAAATTGTATTTTAGAATGTAAGGTAAATGTTTTATTTGTTCTTGATAAACTGTTTGATAATCTTCATCAATTTAGGTATTGCATTTAGAATTTTTTAAAAGATGACAATTCAAGAATAAAGGGAAAGATATTGAATTGTTTGATTTACTTACAACTTTCCTGAATAAACCTGACGGCGCTAAGGATGAGGAGATAAAGAATTTTCATTCTCAGTAAAATCTGCAAAAGATTTTTTTAAAGATATGAATATTTTAAACAAATGTTCCCCTTTCTCCGGATTCTACAAATATCCATGTTTAGAAAGCTCAGATTTTAATGAAGTTGAACGTGATGAAATTTTCCAGTATTGTTTCATATTGGTTTTATAAATACAGCTGAACTTCGGTATCTCGAAATCCGATATCTCGAATACTATGGATTTGTCGAAGTTTTTTTATGTTCCTTAGTTCTCCTGCCAAACGACTGAGCTTGTTTTTTGATAAACAGGCAAAAACAAATAACGTCATGCTGAAGTGAAATATGTCATTTATTAAAGTAAATGACGGAAAAGTAAAACACAGTTAACAAAATGGGGGTCAGAAAAAGGAGGACTCAAATATAGAATATTACACATCTTAGTCAAAATATTACACAATCTGACCCCCAGCATCATAATGACATTGTAACATGATGTACATAGGCAAAAGGGGGGTCAACCAGACTAGAATAATAATTCAAACCCTGTAATCTTTCACAAGGTACAATATACATGCATTTTAAGTTGACCCCCTTATAAACATCATAAGTTTGGAAGACATATACAAAATGCTCTAAACTGCTGCCTGTCATCAAAAAAGGTGGGAAAACAAAATAACAAACAGCCACAATCCAATCAGAGATTGGATCCACCCACCCAAAGGCGTCTTGGCAGGAGACGCAAAATTCCTCAACAGGATGATTAATACAAAAGCATTTAAACATCATTTTTTTTTAAATTGACATATACTCAGTTCAAAAGACAATACAATAGTTATTGTGAACAAGAAAAAGAAACATCCAATAAGACTGAGTGAAAACATTACAAAGGACAAAACATCAAATAATTTTAAAAAGTATACAAAACACCTGTCTGTAGTAAATATTAACCAGACAGCAAAATGGGAATTTATAATCATGAACACTGACCTTGTCAACTGCAGACAACTTCTGACCAGTCAACAAAGTTGTTAAACTTACATCATTCTGCATCAAAATGTGCCTCTTGACTGCAGACAACTTCTGACCAGTCAACAAAGGTATCAAACATACACCATGCTGCAGTCAACAAAGTTGTTAAACTTACACCATTCTGCATCAAAATATGCCTCTTGACTGCAGACAACTTCTGACCAGTCAACAAAGGTATCAAATATCTACCATGCTGCAGTCAACAGAGTTGTTAAACTTACACCATTCTGCATAAAAATGTGTCTCTTGACTGCAGACAACTTCTGACCAGTCAACAAAGGTATCAAACAAACACCATGCAGCATTAAAGTGCCTCTTAACTGCAGGCAACTTTTGTTCAGTCAACAAAGTTGCTAAACATACATCATGCTGCATAGACATAAAAACATGCCTCGTGACTGCAGACAGTTAACTTCTGAAGCAGTCAACAAAGGTGTCAAACATACACCATGCTGCATAAAATGTGTCACATGACTGCAGACAACTTCTGACCAGTCAACCGAGATGTCAAACTTATAAAAATGTTCCTCTTAACTGCAGACAACTTCTGACCACTCGAGAGGAAAAACAGATTACCAAACTGAGGGTTTGAATTTGTGAGGATAGGTATAAGGAACCAACAGACAACTTCTGGCTTGGCCCCTGCTACACAAGGTGTTTTCAGCCTATTGCATAATTTAAATTTATAAATATTGAATCCTATCCCAGCTGGTCTTTTCTTATGGTTAAAAGTTTTGTAAACACTTTTCAGACACCAGGTAATATGTTATTTCCTGGATAGAATGAACAGCAAACTTTGAATTACAATAACTTATTTTAAAATAGAGAGACATTGCTAGTTTTCTCTAAAAACACGAAAAATGAAATAGATCTGCTTGAAAAAAAGGAAAAGCTGTAATGTAGCTAATAAGCGGAATCTGGCAATACAGATAATGTCATACATATGGTATAACGCTTATCTGACATACTATTGGTAACTGATGTCAGCAAGAGACATTTCAAATAAATTAATAAACACTGTGTATATTTAAAGTAATGAAACTGCCTCAACACGTATGGCCCCGTGCTCAGTGACATATAACATAAACAAAGTGGTATAAATTCCTTAACACGTATGGTCCCGTGTTTAGACAATCTTCCATTTACAACATGTGACCCACTAAACACGTATGGTCCCGTGTTTAGTGAAACATTCCATGCACAATGTACTTTCTAAACCCGTATGGTCCCGTGTTTAGTGAAACATGGAATAGTTAGATCATCTTGTACATGGAATGTACAAGATGATCTAACTATTCAAACACATATGGTCCTGTGTTTAGCCAATATCTATTACAACATGATGTAACCTACTAAACATGTATATGGTCCTGTGTTTAGTAAAACATTTCATGTACAAAACATCTACTTTCTAAACACGTATGGTCCCGTGTTTAGAGAAATATTCCATATACAACATGATGCAACAACTTAACACATATGGTCCTGTGTTAACTGAGATATTCCATATACCAAGTGATGTAACTTTCTTAACATGTATGGTCCCATGTTTAGTGAAACAACATTGCATACAACAATCGTATGCATAAGCTTAAATGCATCATCAATAGGAATTGCAGGGTTAATAAGCATGTATTTTATCCTGCATGACAGTAAAATCCTCATTTGGATACCATTATGCTACAGTAATTTGCATTTGTCAAACGTATGGTCCCGCTCGACGACTACTGAGCTCTGCAGAGATTGATTATAGAGATGATTCATGAACTGTGTTCACCCTTTTTTTCATATTTTGTAGAACAACTATTATAGGAGATACGATTTCAACAAAATGTGTATCTTTTAAAGGGCCTGTGATTTTACCATTTTCTTTCATTTTCCATCTAAAAAAAAATATACATATATATATATATATATATATTAATGATCCTAGGATCACCCTAAGTCTTCTTGATTTCTAGAAAGTTTTATTTTAGGTAGTTTAGTACCATCTGACATAAAACTTGTAAATATCCCTCTGACAAGACTTTCAGTTTACTAGATCTTGATCAAAGCTTTGAAATATTCAAATGAATCTCTTTATCCTGAATGAGGTTAGTTTTTAGATTAAAGTTTTTTTTTTAACCACAATATTTAAAATGCATCCGTCAATTGAGTTAAAGTGATTGGACTTTAAAATTTTGGGCCCTGCTGCATATCTCTAACCCCTGTTTCAGAAGAATTGACAAAAGTTTGCTTCATGTACTGAAAAAAGACATGAAGTGTATAAAAATCATTATTTCAAAATTAGGATATATATTTTTTAAAGAAACTATTGAATTAAGTGAAAAACCATTTGATCATGATATTATCTTACTCAATGGACTTGTTGACAGAGCAGTCCCCAGAAACATGAACCAATACACCACCCAAACTTAAAGTGGCTGTTGCCACAATACTTTCCTATGTTGAGGCAATGTCCTTGGTAATGGGCACTTGTTTGTCCACTGTTGTGTTGTCTGTGCATGCATATCTGATTTCTGACTGTTGTTTCCACATGGCCTATATAGCTTCTGCAAGTGTTACCCAGTGTGGATAGTGTCTGTTTCTAATTTGGTGGGATGGGTAACTCTGGAAAAATAAAAGTGTAAACTACTATCCAGTCTATGATATTCATTTTTTTTAAATCAAGTGCTCTGATCTAAATCAATATTTTAAGCCATGTTCTATACAACTGAGCAATCAGAACATGCAAGATAAATTCTTAGAGAATGACATAATTATTTTACTTTGGGTATTGCACAGCTGCAATAAATCAACAGGGAATAACAGGTTATGTAAATTCCAATATGAGAATATGTCTACATATATGCAGCATAAATTATTCTCATTATAACATTATTTTACCAAGAAAGAGAGCAAACATGCATTATTATACATTTTAAATATATATTTAAATATGTATTGCAAATAAATTGCTAACTTATAAATTATAAACTTGTGATTGATTCTGGAGAACATGATAATGCCAAATATGCATGTTATTCAACACACTTCTGCACACTTTATTTAGATACCTATGGTTCTTGATTCACTTCAGAAAAAGTGCATATAATCATGCCTGAGACAACCAAAAACATTTGTCCATAGACAAGCACAAGTCAACAAATTACATGTGTATATGGTCCTACACAAGTCAACAGAGATGTATGTCATTATGCAGTTGCATTCAGGTCCTGCAAGACATATGAATACATCATGTGTGCATATGGTCCTGCACAAATCAAGAAAACATGAGTGCATATGGTCCTGCACAAGTCAGCAAAACAGATCACATGTGTATATGGTCCTACACAATCAACAAAAATATATGTCATTATTCACTACCATGCAGGTTCCCCAAATCAACAAACACAAGTGCATATGGTCCTGCACAATTCAACATATTACATGTGTATATGGTCCTACACAAGTCAACAAAACTTGCATGTCATAATGTACTACCATGCAGGTCTTGCACAAATCAACAAACACAAGTGCATTATTGTGCATATGGTCCTGCACAATCCAATAAAATACATGTGTATATGGTCCTACACAAATCAACAAACACAAGTGCATTACTGTGCATACGGTCCTGCACAATCCAATAAAATACATGTGCATATGGTCTTACACAAGTCAACAAACACAAGTGCATCTGGTCCTGCACACTTTTCCCTGCACAGTTCAACAAAATTCATGTGTATATGGTCTTACACAAGTCACCAAAAAATGTGTGCATAGGGACCTGCATGAGTCAACAACTTGCATGTGCATATATTGTCCTGCACAAGTGACTAAGTCAACAAAATACACGTGCATATGGTCCTGCACAAGTGACTAAGTCAACAAAATACATGTGCATATGGTTGTGTACAAGTCAACAAAACAAAATGTATGTCAATTTGGCATAATTATGTATGGTTCTGCATGAGTTGACAAAATACATGTGAATATAATTCTGCCCAGATCAACAAAATGCATGTGCATATAATCTTTCATGAGTCAAAAGGTAATACATGTGCACATGGTCTTGTCCAAGTCAACAAAATACATATGCATATTGTTCTGCACATGTCCACAAAATATGCGTATATGTTCCTACAAGAGTCAACCAAATGTGTCAGTGAAATGAATGTGAATATGGTCCTTCACAATCATAAAATACAACATAACATGTAAATCAGTGGTGGGTTTGCCTGGTAAACATAAGTAGTGTATGTGGACCTCACTTCTACACTAATTCTCAGTAAAAGGTCACCTCAAACTATGGTGTGCACCCTTAGCAACAATACTATATCAGCATTAAATCATGTTAATCATTCTACCTATATACAAGCTGTGCCTATGACCTGCACAGTTTATGTGATAAATGTGTATGTGGTCCCACGTACACTATGTCTTGATTAAACAATTGAAAATTTGAATCATACACAATCAGATTTGTGTACCCATATAATGACAATATTTTACCAACATCCTATAGGCAACTAACTCCAAACAATATTTTTGGCTCCGTGAACAACATATAAGTAAACTTGAGTAAGATCATTCATTGTTCAAACTCTTAAAAGGAAAAGCAGGATTTGTTACCAAGTATAATACCTGTATTGGTAAAAATATTGCAAAATTATAGAAGGAACTAAAAAAACTTGAGCCTTTAATTATGAGCTAGTTAACTTAATTTTAATGGATAACACATGACTTCATCAGAAGTACTATACTATACTGGCCTGTTTTATACTGGGAATGCAGGAGTGTCAAGTGAATACTACATCAGCATCAATGGAGATCTCACAACTTGTAAAAAGGTAACACTCGTCACTGCTGAGCTGTTTATATTCACTCATCAATATCTGGTTTGTGTAGATGATTCTGACATTCAAGTCCTTGAAGAAGCGAAAGGTTTCCACTGTAACAAACAGGTTGTTATTCCCTGGCCAAGGTGAATGTAAGAAGCAAACTATCTTGTGATATTTTGGATGGACAGTTAATAGAAATGATGTTATCACATAGATGCACATTTTCTAAGCTCAGCAAATTGCAAATCACCGTAAATAGGCAAAAGTTCCTATGAAGTTACCGGTGTGATTGATAAAATCTCCAGGCTTGATCATGGTGTTAGGATTAACGATGTAGGTGATTCACTGACGGCCAGTTGCAAAAACCTCCCAGGAAAAAGTCTATACACTGTCAGGTCTATAATGTAATTTAATATTATTGTTTACAGCAGAGACCTACAGCGAAGGGTCTATGTTTACAGCTGACATAGTTCATGTAAGAGTTTTCGGGATCTCGAGCCCGACATTATTTACTACATATTTTACACCACTGTAGATACACTGACACTGTTTATCGATCGTTTACCAAATTTACTTCAATTGACCATATTATTCCCCAGACGACTCGTAGTAATAGAATATCCATGTAAAAATCACATGTAAAGTATTTTGGTCGTCCTGAATTGTGACTTCCTCAGCATGCTTAATGCCCGCATGTAAACTTTACAAGGCCGATTTCGCAACAAAAACTCACTTTACAGACGTTTTTCTGCAAATAACAAGCAGATCACATCGTCCGAAATCTTCAAAATGGAATCACAACAAAAGTTGTAGGATTTCTTTGGGAAATATGGTATAAATTCGAAAAATTCAGCAGTTCATGTAAACCATGCTTTCTCTTTTGGTAAACGGATCAATAAAGATCACGTGGAAAAGGGTAAAATTAGTTCAATAAAAGAACCGAATAGCTGCTTAGTATTAAGCTATGTCCAATACAGACACTGTTATATAATAACATAATAAAGCAAGAACATGTCACATAAATGAAATTATTTGCAATAATTACTATTTCTTACGCAGCTATGTTAAGAACCCCCTTCGGTACCTCGAGTTATGCAGAGCTTCGCGAATTCGATTATGATGTCAGGATTAAACTGTGCAAATGTATCTCGGCGAATAATTTAATACTGATTTTCTTTTTCATACACCTTCACATGTAGTCATTTCTCACTTTTATAAGAAATCGTGCAAATCAAATCATTAAATTAAATGAAAATACGTCATAACTTTTGTTCCCCTTTTACATTCAAATGTATTTAATCACAACAAAAAAATTATCGCCGATATTTTCACTGCATACCTTCACTGTACAGCTTATTATTTGCGATAAAAAAATTCTGAATCTAAGATAAACGCACGGTTCAGTGGAAAAAATATGAAAAGACAATGACTAAAAGATAGAAGGTAGACTTTATAAACATTAAAAAAACTTGCTTCCCTGCGCTAAAAAGGTTATGCATTACCAAAATGTCATTTAAATCTGATAACGATTTTTGCCCCCCCCCCCTTTTTTTAAAAGAATAAAAAAATGAAATAAATGAGATAAAATTCTCCTCGATATGTTAAAAAAATTAGCATACAAAACTAACATATTAGAAAAATTAAAATAAATTTAAAAAAAGAAGAAAAAATACCTTACCTCATGTCCAAACCAGGAAGATTTAATGATTTTTTAACTTCCGCCTCACCGTGTAATACGAGATACAATAAAGAAATGGCAATGTTTCTTCTATGTGTCAAATTAAATTATTTCATGCACCATTTTATCTCTTTAGAAGAAAAGCAGATACGGTCGTTGGCATTAATGCTTGCTGTTTAATCTAGTTCATAAATTTAAATAAATATGTTTTCGATCAAATATGGTCGTATAATGAGAAACCTAATAACTGACTTGCCAGTATCTGTTTATGGTGCTTTTTAACTACATTGTACATCTACATATACCATTTCATTATTTTTTAAAATCTATTAATAAGGAAGTGATAAGGTTTCTTTTCTTTTTTTTACAGATTACATTCAAAATTTTTCTCTCCTGCGTTATCCTTATATTGTCTTTAAAATAAAAAAAAATGTCAATACACATGATTTTAACAAGTTATATCTAAACATAATTGACTTATTTCAGCGTAAAGCTTGGGATCTAGCACTTTTCAGATTCTGTAATTTTTGTATACATATTGAATTTCTATTCTCTTTCACCTCGTCGTTCTACGTCGATTAAATTTCTTTGCAGTAAATAAATGTAGTTGTAAATCCATAAGCCGAATACTGACAATTCAACATAATGATTGTAGACCGAATATTCCTCATTGAAAATCGAACTATTTCTCAAATATTCTTGCTATACGAGGATTGTTCGCAGACCCAATGATTTACGAAAAATCTATTGCAAACTGTGAATTTTGGCCTATGTCTGATAAAAATTCATATCTTTTGTTTAATAGTATATAAAAATCAGGTCCATTTACTAGAATAAAAAAAAATACAAAGATTTTTACTTTGTGGTGATAGAGTACACGGAGCAATCACTTGACGTTCAGTGACGTGACAATCAAATTTCAAATCCGTTAAGCTTTTTCAGAGTTCTAAATATCTTTCAATCTTTAGACTTTTCTTAAAACTTAAATATTTATATCAAGATATGTTTCTTTTCTTTTATAATGTTTTTGTGCTGTTTCGGATATTAGTGGGATATTTAAATAAAGGGTCAGCGCAGTTAAGTGATTAGGTATGAAATCAATGCAAAATCCCTTGGCGCAACATCCATGCAAAAAGCATGAACGGGGTGATGCGATATGGCAGGAGTTGATTATTGAAAATGTTAATCCTTCCATCTTTATAAAGCTACTACCCTTTGAATACTTTTGTCCTGTGTACGCAAAGGCAATTTCAGAAGCATTTTAGTCTCCTTTTAGACATTTTCCTGTATGCACACATAATTTTAAGTAGCTCTGTGCTCTATGACGTTCAATGACGTTCCCATTCTTGACTTAATTTTGACGCGTTGATTATTTATTTTATTTATAATTAGTTATTAAACAGTCATATTCCTTCCAATTTAATTCAAAATTTCACCAAGTGACGTTTCATGAATACTCTTGCGACGGGCAAAAATTCATTACTTTTTTGCGCTACAACTGTGCAATTTTTAATATCAATAAAATGTCTAGGTAATGTGAGTGTGCGAAAACGAAGCATGCTCCGTTAAGCATGTTTTATTAAAAATAAAATAGCTGTTTATTTATAAGGATCACCAGGAAACACAAAGTCTTTGTATATTATTTGTGAAATATATAATTTTTTTATCTTGGTAGTTTAACTGGTTTCATTAGAATAGCTCGCTCACAGTAAGACTTGTCCGCGAATTTTTCTAATAGCCCTCGTACGTCTTTAATGGCTTCAAATTATCCACTGGAAAAAAATATCAATTATTGAATGCATATTCAAAATATGTACAATAACGTATTTGCATATTTTTGGCACTAACACCAAATGATCAATTTATCTTTGTTCTTAATCAGATCAAAATTTTAAAATACACTTAAGAACTTGAATCTGCAACGATTAAATGAAGAATAAGTCTCAAATTTATCACAATATATTTTTTGTATTTTTGCACATTTAAAGTCTAGTAGTAATACCATATAATGCATCGGACAATTCTATGTCAATCTTTAGCTGAGTATTTCGAAGGCACCTTTGTATCTACTGACAATCACGCTATACAATAATGTCTGTGCTGACTGAATATAAAGGACACTAAACTTATTTTAAAAAACAATTTGCACAAGAATTCAAAAAAAAAATTACAGATTTATTTCACAAGTTTACGTCGGTAAATTTAGTTTTTCTTTTTGTTTTAAATCTTACATCAAACGCAGTTCACGCTTAATCTGCGAAGCACGCTAACTCTTGATTCCCGCCTACATTTTACAACCATTTAATTCAAGATTGATGTCATTTTGGCCATAAAATCTTTGTTAGTGGGTAGTGGGTAGACGATATTTTCCACTGAAATCGGGATATAAAGCATCACCATATTCCGAAATAGCTTTAGATATGAATAAATATTTCTTAAATCTTTTCCTATGTTTAATGCTTATAAAATTAAGCATAATTATATATAAGTTAAGTACAATGTTTAGGTTGTTAACCACTTGGAAATTTCTGAAAAATAGGTATTTTTGTGGGGTTTTTTTTTGTCTATAAACATATGCCCCCCTCCCACATGAAACACAAAATGCTTTGGTATGAATTTGTGAAATGATAGTCCATTATAACCCGTAAAAAGGATTTTTTGTTTCACGGGCGGGGGAGGGGGTTCAAATATTTTTCATTTTACGTTGATTTCTATATATAAAAAACACGAGTTCTTCCAACATTTTAGAATTATCTCTCGTCGTTTTTCCAAAAAAGAAATGTTTTATGAAAATCGGTATAAAAATCAATATACTTTATAATAAAAACATTCGAATATCTCAACTTTTTAAAAATTGGATTGGAGGTAGGCGGGAAAACAATATTATCGTTCGCAGTTCTTTGAACAACATCTTATATAATATTCTTATATACCGTTGCAAATTCTGTTGAAAACAATATATGATTATTATTATATATAGTTTTTGTTTTGTTATTTTTCATATTCAAAATGATCCAAAATAAATGGATTGAGAGCTTTTTGAAATAAAAGTATGGAAACTGCACGGTCACAAGATGACAATGCTACTCACCATGATTTGGTACTCACCTTTTCAGTCGAATTTTCTCATTGTCTTCTCGTACATAAAAAAATCGATTGCTATCGTTATTTCGTATCCTTTGAATCCTCGAACATAAAAGGACCATATGAAACTTATTTTAGGAAATCATTATAGAGATGTTTTGTAGTGACCATTAGAAGAATTAATTTTGCGTTCTTTATCATTTGCTTTTCAACTGTGTTTCTCGCGATAAATTTTTACAACAATATATACATATTAAACTCACATCAATGACTTTAAACTTTAATACTATTAAAGCAACATGTACAGCTGTAAGCTGTAATCATTTTAAGCGGCCTTTGTACAGGTTTGTCGGCGTCGCTGCTCAGTGTCGTTACATTTAGATCACAATTCCTGATACGAATACACAATAAAGTGTTGCTCCATATACGCTTAATCACTATTAATGGATGAGGAGCACTGCAGTAATTTAGTTTTTGAATGTAAATGTTACTAAATATTTTATTTTATGATTACGTCATCTGTTGATAAGGACGGCCGCCTCTTTTATACATGAACGAGTTTACTCAGTATAGTATAGGACCTTAACACAGTGTAATTTTATAAGCAAAAATGATTTTGAGAATTCCATGAACAAAATAAGAATCATATAAAATACAATATAAAGTTGTGAACAGAGCACAAATTACAGCCCTGAAAACTGCAGGAAGTGGGATCAGGTGCCTTGGAAGGGCAAACATCCCTGTCAACCAATCATACCCGTTGTGAATATTATTTAATAAACGTACGCAGAGATTTGGCAAACAGACAAAAGTGTCTAAACAGAGATACTCATACATGTACCGTATTTTGCTTTAAGAAAGTAATTATAATATTTTTTAATGTACTCCACACCTGTTTTAGTCAGTTGCCTGTTTCTGTGTGTATCTATTAGAAAAGTACTGGAAAGAAGTACATAGAAGATTGACACAATGCTGACTTACTGTAGAGCGTGTATCCAAGAACAACAGTCTTCAAGAATATATTCCATTTTTTCAAGTGAGCAATTTTAAGTTCTACGATCAAGACGAAAAAGTGTTAATAATTATTTGATAACAGAAATAATTCCACCAATTTAATAATTAGAGCTCTAATTAATATAAAATATGCCTACTACTCTTACGTCGCCCGCGTGGCGCAGTGGTTAGAGCGTCTGCTCTAGAGTCGCGAAGTAAGGAGTCAATCCTTACGTCGCGGGTTCGAATCCCACTGTGGGACGTGGAGACCGGTCCTTCGGATGAGACCGTATAAACCGAGGTCCCGTGTCGCAGTAGGTGCTGGTACGAAAAAGATCCCTCACTGCTCAAAGGCCCTGGGTGCCGAGCATAGGACAAAATTTGTAGCCCTCCACCGGCAAGTGGTGGCGTCTCCATATGAGTGAAAAATTCTCGAGAGGGACGTTAAACAACATACAATCAATCATTACTACTCTTACATATATGCACCTGATCGAACCCCTTGAATTTCCAGGGTTCCGTGTTTTACGCCATCTTGATATATTTGTTTTTGTTTCTTAGATTTCTTGCTATCGATAAGTATTCGTTATATTTACCTTTTTACATCATAGGAGAGAGGAATAGGCGTGATAAATGCCTCCCCTATAGCTATGGGTCTCTTTCTAATCGAGCCCCCCCCCCCCCTCCCCCGGAATGGCACCCGGTCCGGAAGGAAATCAAAGACGCATGCGCTAGAGCAACGACTTTTTGGTGAGTATGTGTCATAGAAATCATCATTATTAGGATTTAATTTAGACAAGATCATAGAGGACGACAGTACATGTAAATATGCAAAAATACAAATAACTTAATTGACTTTAATTTTGATTCATCTTTTTAAACCCTAGTTGAAGAACAAAACTACAGTAACTATTATTTCTTTTTATTTAATCAGCTATATCTGTATTTTTTTTAAGGAGAGTGATTATGATATCCCTAGATTCGCTATTGCGTTCACTCTGTGATTTTCCGGTGTTGACAGGACTCTATTTAGCACTGCAAGGTTTATATTTGATTTTGCAATTTGATACTTTTGCGGCTTGAATGTTATTAAAATTATTTTAAAACTAACACAAATTCGCATTCATTTATTGAAAAATATTCAATTATTGTATTTAAAGAAACTGTATATTGAACAACTATGTAATGAGATATTTTTAAATTTCGGAATGGTTAAGCATTGTCAAGAACGCTATATTTTTCATTTGTAGTTTGGAGAATCTTAGAAAGAATATGGTAGCAATCAATTCACCTCTATCAAAAGAATTACATAATTATTCATTAATACATTGTCTTACACATGATATTTTGTATAATCGTTAAAATTATTCAAATCTACTTAACATTATAGTTGTTTAGTGATATTTAATTTAATTAATGTTTTTCTTCTTTGGTAGGAAAGATGTATTTGTGTGTAAATAAGTATTGTATTTTACCTTTTAAAATAATAAGTTCAAAATTCTTCCCTTTGTACTCATTTCTGGGATTTGCTTAAACTGTTTGTGATATTATGAAATCTATTTCTACATGTGTTTATTCGTTTTTATTTATTTTTTCATATCGTTTTGAGAAATATCTTAAAATTTTATTAACTAAAAGTTCTATTGCAATCTGGATTGAGTTGAGTAAAGTTTTATTCTATGATTTCATTGGCTCTATCATTTTATTGGTTATTTCCTATTTTTTCATCCAATAATACATTTTCATTATAAGTATAAATTCACGATTCAAATTTACCTATGTATGTCAGAGCAGTTTTACGTTTTCAAGAAAGAAGCTATTAATAATCCAGTGTCCATCATACGCATCTTATGGTATGTTACTTATATATTTAATTATGTGTTCCCTTACCATTTAAAGATTTGATTTACATTATTATTTGATTGCAAACGTTTTAATTTATTGTATTTTTGCATTAAAAGTTGTTACTGAAATAATAATGAATCTGTAAGATTTCAATTTGAATTGTTTAGGGTACACATTTTTTTCATAGAGTTAACTTTTTCTTAAGCGTATACTGTAGGTAAATTATCTCATGTTATTTTCACAAATTCTGTAATTTTGACTTATTATGTATTTTGTTTATTTTAGATCAATGCCTTTATTTCCTCCATAAATTATTAAACCAACATCTGCCTTACTGCTCGGTAACATTTTTAAGCTCGGAGTTTTGCCAAGCGCCTAAGATAAGCGGAGTTGAATTCCTGAATGTAGTTGAATTTATCGAGACGAATTTAAATTGCTTCAGCATTTAAAATCAGTTACATGATTTATGAAAAAGAAATGACCCTAACCTCTAAATACAGCTACAAACGACAGCAGGGTCTGAACTAAATCAAATCTTAGATATTTTTACTGCAAGACACAAAACCGTTGGACGCCATGTATTATATCCTCAAGGAAAAGAGTTGCTTCTACAATATATAAATAGTGCCTTTTTTGGAGTGTAACAGCTGAAATTAACATCCCAAAGAAAACCATTGTCAATCGATGCGTCAGCGTAGGTTGACAATGGTTTTCCGTGTGATGTCAATTTCAACTGTTACCCTCCAAAACAGACACCATTTATTTTATTATACTGAATGTCTTATTGATTTAGGATGTTAGCAAAAAAAAAAAAAAAAAATCGTCGGTCGTCTTTACGTTCAAGTTTAGAAAGCTTTCAATCTCCTTGCTACTGCGAAAAAGATTAACTGACCTCTTTATTGTTTGTGTGATACTTTAAGAGTCCTTTATCATAATTATAAAGTTTCGTTATTTCTGCACTCGCAAGCATGTTTCGTCTGTCGTTTGTTGTTTTCAAGTATCCTACATCGGACGCACGCTGTAATTGACGTCAAGTTTATTCCGGTTCTTTCAAACGCGCAAATGACTTTTTGAGAATTCTACGGTGAACCGTACGCGCATAATTTCGACGCATGTGACATTACCGTTGTGTTACCCGTTGTTACTGTGTTGCTAAGGCTGAGTGTAATAGAACGGATTGTTTACTGCGTCTAATCCAATCAGATTTTAGTGTTTAACATGAAAGTATAATAGTAAAAGTTATCATACGGTGTTGTCATCATTTTTACCGTTTTTCCCGATCAAGACAATAAGCACACAACGGATGTGACTGGTCGCCAGGGGATGCTCACTCCTCCAAGCATATGACTCCTGTTTCCTGTGTTTGATATGCGTATGATTTTATTGTATGATGGCATTTTTAGCTTTAATACTGCGCGTTATCGATATATTTTATTTTACATGTTTTCATGGTTTATAGACCCCTGACGTTTCATCATTGGGAGGGCGTGGAGGTGGAGGAATATCAGAGACAACTACAGGGAATTCAGACCAACGAAATATTTAAACTCGGATAACAAACCCATGGGATTTAACGAAACATTAAAACTCGTATAAAAAACCATGGGATTTAACAAAACATTTAAACTTGGAAAACAAACCAATCGTATTCAACAAAATGTTTACATTAATATTGGGATGCCAAACCAAAAGAGTTCAGTGAAAGATTTAAACTTTGAAAAAAAAACCCAATGGAAATCAGAGAAACATTTAAACTCGGATAAGAAGCTAATAAAATCCGTGAAACATTTTATATCGGATAACCAACCACTGGAATTCAACAAAATATTAAAAATCGGGTAGTTAACCAGTGGAATGCAACGATACATTTAAACTCGGATGACAAACTAAAGAAATTAAGCGAAACTTTTAAACTCGGAGAACAAGCCAATGAAATTCATCAGAACTGTTATAACCTTATAACAAACCAATTGAATCTAAAGAAATATCTATACTCGTGTATCAAACCAAACGATTACAGTGAAACATTTCAACTCGGAAAACAAACCAATTGACTTCAGTTTAACATTTAGACTCGGAAAACAAACCAATGGAATTCAGTAAAATTTTTAAATTGGATAAAAACAATGGAATTCAGACAAACATGAATATCTACTGAGTGTGTCTTTTCTAGTCTTTTTAATTTTTCCTAATGCAAATTTGGATTATAACCAGTGAAAATAAAGTATGTTTTTTTTTTTTTTTTTTTTTTTTTTTAAAGTGTTTTTATTTTAAAAAAATTAATGTCATGTTGATATCTGTTCGCAGAAAGAGCATTTTTTGATATATTAAATTGACATACACTTGTTTACAAAACAAAATAAAACACTTTTATTACAATACTTAGTACATGTAATATACATTTCAGAATTGATAACCATTTTTTAAAATAAATTGTTATTAACATTCTTGACATCTTTGACCAGATTATATTCTGATTCCATTTTATCTGTCACTAACACTGTAAACTCTGGTTTGTGATCTTTTCCAATGCTTGATATTCGCCTTCTTGTTCCTTCTGTTGATAATCCTTAATCTCCAGGAGATCGGTATATTGTCCATCTTTACTCTCCATGAGATCAGTATAATCTCCATCTTTACTCTCCACGAGATCAGTATGCTCTCCATCCTTACTCTCCGCGATATCAACATACTCTTCATCCTTACTCTCTGTGAGATCAGCATATTGTCTCTCCTTACTCTCTGTCACTGGCTGCCTGTCCCCAATCCTCACTTTAAGCTGATCATATGTGCCTACCTCAAGATTCCTCTCACTTATGTTAATATGGTCATATTCATTTTCTGAAGTAATAATTGCAAGTGGCTTCTTGCAAATTGATGAATGACATACTATCCTGAAAGTCAATACATCAGTGAATAAATGATGCTTTGTGATTGTCGTTGATCAGACATTCAACTTAGACAAAAAACTACGATATTTTCAATATTAATTTTAATATGGTCAAGTGTTGCAAAAAAAAAACATACACACTTCACAATATTTCATATTTATTCACATTACTAATAAGCTGTAAAATTTATATAATGGCATCACATGGGGAATGTTACTGGACAATAGGAGCCCTCGATCCAACCTCTTGAATTTTGGCGGATCCTTGTTTTTATGTCCCAGATTTGAATCGTTTGAGACATCAATCTCTGTTCGTTTTCTTCATGATAACAGTGTATTTAGATAATATTGTAACAAAAATATCATATATAGTCAAACGTAAATAGATTTAAATCTAGTCAACTTACATTCGTTAAAAATTTATATAAAGTCACCTTGTAAAAATTCCAATCAAAATGACCAACACCAGCACTGAAGGTATTGAAACCAATAGCACCATAGTCAATGCATTAAAACTATCTGGAAATACAAGAATTTTATTTTTAAAATGATCCATTATAAATGGTACGTTGTATTTACATGCAAATGCAACCTTGTAATGATAGCACTGGAAAAATATTGAAATTTTTGTCACATTTTTTCAATTTTATTTGTGAATTTGCAAACCCAGACTTAAAGAAAAAATCTTATGGGATATAACCGAACATACACCTCACAGATGTCAGTCTCTTAGATGTAAAATAATCTGAATATAAGGTATGGTTTCCAGTTGTATAAAAAAGCCCAATTACTCGAGCGACTCGCATATTTGATTTAACAATATCCGATCCTCAGGCAGGAAGGATAACTTCAAAAATTAATATTTAGCTTGAAATATGAAGCTTGAAAATGAAATTTTTTCATGCAGCAATTTCAGTTTATTCATCTTTATAATATTCAAGGTCTTTGAAAGTCGTAGAGAAGGTCTTATAAAAGTTGACATTTGTACCCTATAGAAGGAGAAAAAAATTAATACAGTTTAAAGAGAAATAAGATTTTCTTGAATAAAGCCTTAGATAATAATGCTTAACAGCATTATATGAAATGAGAAGTGATTTGTGGTGTCTTGCAATGCTAGAAAAAGCCTTTTACACTATGTATTATAGAATACATGACGGAAATAGAAGGCAAAAAATACCAACTAAGTATAAAAATTATGTCAATTTCTCTGAATGCCTGGATACCTATTGTTTTTTAACCTCATATATATTTGTTGATCAATTTGCAATTAGAAAATGCATTGATGATATTCCAATTCGCATTTCCTGCAAAAATATTGGAGATTTGACAATTTTCCCTATATGATACGATTAACTTGAATATTTAACTCTAAAGAAATATTGGGGATATCTTTGTGGATTCTGCAATACTTTTGAGTATTTTTAATGACTTAACTGCTAATTCTATAAACTTGAGGATCGGACTACGTTGAATACATATTATTTGAAACAAGTCTTTAAAGACACATATTGAGATAACAAACAGTATTCAAGATCGAAAGTCCATAAAATAATACAAAATAGGAGCAGAGCAAACAGGAACCTCCTAACATCAGAGATGGGATCAGGTGCAATGCACCCATCAAAAAATCTATTTTCAATAAAAATTGAATGAAATTTTCTCATTCGCCATTTATTTTTCTTTGCAATAATTAAGATGAAGAGAAGTCTCTATATTATTTTAAACCCCCATAAGTCGGAATCATTATAATCTATTTTTACCACTGGAAGAAGCCCCAGGCAGTGTTGCAATCCTGGCGCTTGTAACAGAAATAGAACCAGGCAGTGTTGAGATTCGGGCGGTTGTAACAGAATCAGCATTAGGAAGTGTTGTATTTCGATCTGTTGCTTCAGAAATTGCATCACGTAGCGGATCAGATACACTTAGTGTTATGTTTTGAATGGTTATAACAGAATCTGTACCACCACGTGATGTTGCAGTAAGTTCCGCTGTTACACTTGTTGTGATTTCTCCTTCTGTTGTTGATTGACAGGTAGGATCTATTTCTCCTAGAAAGTTTCCAAATTGAAAATGTTAACTTTTCAAAGTTAGAAATTCATTACAGTCTGCATTCACAAAGGCACAAGTTTAATTTTATGTTTGTATACTTGTTTTTGTATTTTCCAATTGCTTTATAAACAGTGTAACATGCAATGAACCGAATAAATTTGCCTTGATATTCTTCGTTGTATTAATGCTTACCAAAACAATATCTTTCTGGACAGGCATCTAGAGCCGCAAGGCAATATGCTCTGAATAAACCACAGTTTCGAATTCTTATTGGGACTTTTTTCGTACAAGGGTGCGAGAAACCAACTTGGCACACGGTTCCATCAATTTCTTCCTCATATCCCAATGGTATATTTCCTATTGATAGAAAGAAAGTAAACGTTAAAAATTACAAGATTTATCTGAGTTTTATATATTTGAAAGAACTTTAGATTGAAATTCAACAATACAATTTTGCATTTGTAGAAATACATAAATATAAAGGTCGGTGAAAGATTTGAAGATCTTTGATAATTTAAAGATTTATTATATTATATTATTTATATAATCATATCCATGCAATATCATAATTGATTTCTGCATCTAAACTAGTATTACATATGAAAACATCTCTTGGGAAACATTTTTGTAGAGTTTAAAGTATACATGTAACAGAGATTCACGTAATGTGTGCTGGTAGTATCATATTCACCTCTTTTAGCGTTTTGATTGTCAAACAATAAATAAGCAGAAATATAATTAAGAAAATAAAAATGAGATATCTTTATTTCGGTTAAAAACCATTATATTTCATTTCCCAATAGACGAATTTTACACATGAGGAACATGAGTGCGTTTATGCAATGTACTTTCATCTCAACAATATTAATATTCTTTGACTGATGCATTGCTTTTATTAACTGATACAATCTGCTGCTTATAGTTTATTTATCGAATATCATTTTTATACAAATATTTAGGTCATTTTTACAAATATAAAACGGAATATTCCTTAAGTTGAAACAAGGGAATCACTCTTTTATGGCACTTGATTCATACTCTAGGCTCTTACGCATCCCAGTTTTCATTGCATCCTGTTTGTATTGCTTGTAATGAGTTTTGATCATGATTTTTACATCTAAGGTTCATATTTCATTATTATTATACTACATGTAGCCCATTTGTCATAGGGAAACAAACAAACTAAGGTAAGTGCACGAAAGGCATATTTAACATACTTGGCAGTATTAAAACCTAAAGAAATAGGACTGTCTTCATATCGACAAGAATGAAGATAACTAAAAGTGTTCATTGACATAGGGCAATTCCAATTTAAGCTTGGACTCTCAGTAAGGCGTTGCATTCTCGATGTTGCATAATTAGCTTTTGAAATATGCATAGGATAGAAATTCGATCGAATGTCAAAAAGTGTAGGATATAGCCAATCAAAAGTTCTCCCACGACACAGAGACGGGGCGAAATACGCCTCATCGTTTTCAACAACAATTTAAAGTTCCTAATGTTTTTAATTTCTTTACTAATGTATTCGTCATTTAACATACGTTGAGCCAAGAATACCATGCCTTACTGATAGTCCAAGCTTACCTGAGAGTTGTAATAAATCTAGACAGAAAGAACAGTGAACAGGGAAAAATACAGATCCTTGAAACCCCCAGAGGTGTGATCAGGTAACCAGGACAAGTAAAAATTCCTCTTGACTTGGCAGGTCATAGTAAGCTCATTATTTTGATCAGGAAAACGAAAAAATCCGTCTTCAAATCTAGTAAACAAACACTGACCTAAGACAGTATTTGGTACAAACCAGACAATGTGCAAACCATCTTATTCTTTTTTAGAAACAAGCTAATATCTGAAGATACGTTCAACAGTATACATGTACAGTTAAAATCATAAATTCGGAAGAAATCAAAATATTCATGAAAACAAATCAGTAACTGACAGTCAGCTGAAATTTTCTTTGGTATGAATTTAAATAATACCGTTTAACCAGTATGGAAACTCAGCTCCACAGCTGCCTAAGGCGGGGGGATAAGTGACCATGTCAAAGTTAAATCGGTACCATCCGGGGGTGATATAGCGATCACAGTAATTTCCGGATCCATTGTATCGACAATTTACTGCTCTATGTTTGGGCTCAAATGGAGTGGCTGCAGTTGCATTTTCACAAGCTTCTAAAACGAAAATAAAAAGAAGTAAAAGAAGTACAGTAATAGCTATATTACGCTCTAAAATATGTATTTTTTTTTAAGTTTGGAAAATGTATTAAATATTATAACATTCTGAGTGAGTGTCCATATTTTTCGGTTTTACGTATAAAACTTATAGAAAAGAAGTATTGCTCTCATGTTAATACTTATAAGTTTATGAAAACACAGATGTTACCAACGGCATGAATACATTGATATCTTACATTGCCTTAAAAATTTTTAAATATAAGATGAAGTGTAGATTTATAGATACAACTTGTAACAAAGAATCCCTGTTTAATTTTGTTAAATCATCTTTAAATACATATCAGTATATTGCAGAATTTTCATATGAAAACGTACAGATTCACAAATTGCTGAAAAAAGTTTGTATTAATTTGTAAATGTTAATTTATGTTAAATTACCAGCAGGTCCACAAAACCAGTTGTGGAGTCTGTGTGTTAGCATGAGGGCATTGTGGACTCTTGAATGTGTGGAAGGTGGCCTATCATGCTAACATAGGAACATACTATATTCTTTATAATTCCATAATACAAGTATTTACACATTTGTCATAGCTTCTCATATCTTATCTACTATAATCATCATTATTAGTATAATGATCATTTCAATTATTGTCTCAAATTGATTATAGCTTTTTTTTCTTTATTCTATGTGAAAAGAAACAGTTTATCTGTGTACGTATTATATACAGCTTTTCTTTTTTTTCTTTATTCTATGTGAAAAGAATCATCAAATGTCAACGTGTAATGTAGTCTATCTGTGTGTTATTTATATCATTGTTTGTTATCAATAAAAGAGAAAAAAATACTTATAAGTTTGAGAAAATTATGTCCATCACAAATGTTGACTCGCTGTTAAAGCTTTCTTTGTTTGCTCAAAAGATATTTGCCTGCTTTCAGTAATTATTTTCTTATTTGACACTACTCTTTTTTACTTGACTTCGTATTTTCTTTATCTGTAAATATCTTCCTGTACCTTATATACGTTTGTATTGTCGAAGAGTAAATATACAAACAGTTAAGTCGTGAACCAATGCGGTATGAAGAAAAGAGAGACCATCTTCAATAACATGACATCATTTGTTAAGAACAAGGTATAGTTTCAATACTAATTAACCCCTGTATTTTTCTAAAATATGAAAGTGATATGAGAAATTAAAATTCATTATTTCTGATTCATAGGAATTCCATGCAGTAAGAATACATAAATCATTTTTCTGTTATGACCTCCTAAAGGCTAATTGTGACATCATTAACTTGTGCATTTTCCCGTATTTTCTTAAAAAGTTGCAGAAGACATCAATTTTAAGTGATATTTCCTTTCAGAAAACATACTCTGCCACCGTCGTGCAGAAAAATTTTGAGATATGTAATTTTTCAAAGCAGTTTACATAATATATCCAAAAACTAAAGTGGGCGACAGTGGCAGACACTATTTTCTTAAGGAAAATAAACACAAAAATGGGTGATTCTGAGGCTTTTCTGCATTAAACTTAGAAATGTACCAAATTAATAACGTCATATTTCCAGAACGGTCCTCCTTCATGCCATATTCTTTAATAATCTATCATATTCAATTACTCAACTCTTGTTAAAGCCAATTTTATAACTTTTTAAGAACACTAAATTTTTATGGCACAATAATGCCCAAACTGTATCTTCTTCTTTCTAAATAAAGTCGCCAAATGACTTATTCCAGAGATAATTGTCCGTAATAAAACAAACCTATGCTCCCTGCTTTAGGAAATGTGTTGTTAAATCTTTGAAAAGTAACATTGTTTTAAAATGTGTCGACAAATGTATGTGCTCTTTATTGCCTCAAAGAAAATTTGTAAATAAGGTAAACTTCGTTATCTCGACATCGACGGGACAGTCGGAAAATGTCGAGATATCCGAGGTGTCGAGATATCAGAGTTGAGACTCGACGTCCCTAATTTTACTTCATACTAAAACCATAGACATGAACAGACGTACCTACAGGTACCTACATGTCTTCAATTAGACTGTCGCTCGTTTGTTTCAGTTATCCTTCTATATTTATTAGAAAATCTAAGAAGTTATTCACAAATATTATTTATTTAATGAATTTTTTCTTTTTTATCGAAATCTGATCATTTTACTAAAAACCGTTTTCCATCCATCATTCGATCCGCGTGCCACTAGCTCTGTCAGAATAGGATATGAAATGCGCTCTATAAACTCTAAACTGGAACGGTATAAAGTCGACTTCCGAGATACATGAAAAAAATTCATGCGTATAATTTTTAATTTATTTCATTTCACTTCTTTTTTATTTCATAATCATTCATCATTAATTTTCATTTTATTGTCAATGCAAAATTTGAAGGGAATGGCGCATTTAACAACATATGCCGCCATATTACGGCTGATGCAATAGTCGTACATGCCGTAGATTTGATTGATTCCTGTTGAATGCATTTTTACCACAATTTTTAAGTTAAATTGAATTCAATGTTGAATTTTTAAAATAAAATGTTTAAGTTTTGTTAGATTTCGACATAAAAAACGGTTTTACATTTACGCAGAATCAAGCAGATTTATCAATGATATTACCCAAGCTGAAAATTAAACATTTTAATTAACGTATTAGAGACGCCGAGGGGGCTTGGGATTCCTCTACAAACACATTTCTACAGAGCAGTATATAGTCAAAACATGGGTGTGAAAGGTGTGAATTTCTGCCGACGTCGAGATACATGGAGTCGTCCGTGCGTGACGAGCGACCAGCTGATAAATAATTGGGTTAAGTAGAGCAGAAAATTGCCCTGATGTCGACATATACCAGGTAAATTTTGCTCTTGGGACTGTGAAATACGTCGAGATAAGCGGGGTAGTCGACATTACAGAGGTCGACATATCAGAGTTTTTGCAAATCATTTGTATAGTAAATAATGCTGGGACCGCGGACAGACGTCGACATATCCCAGGTTGTCGACATATCCGATGTCGAGATACCGAAGTTTACCTGTAGTTTTAATATGGTCTATTGCTTGGGATTTGGACATTCATGAAAAGAAAGACTTAAATTTATTTTCTCAAAACAAATCAAATAATATAGAAAAGAAAAGAACCAGATTCAAATTTTAAACGTGCAACCATTTTTCAGAACAAAACGATGTATCTAAAAATATTGCATATACATGTATTAATCATGATAATCATTTACGCACTTGTACAATTCGTTCTTAAACCCGTATATTTCGAATATATTTCTAACCAATATAAGTTATATTTCCCTGTTTTTTGTAGACGGTGGTTGATCTTGAATTGTAAACTTCCTGAAAAAGTACTTTTTGGAATTGATGAAAATAGCTTACCAAAACTCAGAAAAGGAAAAACAAAAATAAAAACTCACTTTCTGAAATGCAGTAGTAAAGACTTTGTCCATCTAGAAAAAATGTATATCTTAGGAAAATTTTAGTTTATTTAGTTTAAAGGTTCAAATTTCAAAATAATAAGACAAAGGAAAATCAAAATTTATTTTTAAGGTTTAACTTGTGAACAACAAATTTGTGAAACTGCTTATAAGAAAGCTCATATCATATATCATATGAAAAAAAATTAAGTCTCATACAATTGCTAAGTTAAAAAGAAAAATACATCTTTTAAAAATTGTACTGAACTTTGACATAACATAAGATAAGTTGTGTAAATTGTAACCAGAAAAAACGTCAAACCACGGAGAACAGACAATAATAGTATTCATCAGCATCACATATACAAACTTCATCTGAAATACATTGCTAATTAATCATTTTTGTCAACTACTTTTTCTGTAACACATTGTACATTAATTTCTGTAAACTACAAATTCATATTGACATGTTTAAAATTGCTGTGTTACAAATGTTCTAAGTTATATTTTTTATGCTCTGCCGAACAAAGATACTACTTTTCTAAATTTTAGCATATCAGTATCAAAATAACTTTTACCTTGTATTTTTAAGGGAAGCTTCATTTAGTTGATTTCAGTTAAAAGTGTCATCTTCACCAGTATTTTCAACATTTACATGTAAGTAAAACCACACATTTAATTGAACAGTATGACGTATACTGAATAAAACTTCCTGTTAAAATACTTCAGTGTTCAGTGTGCTTTTACCCCTATATAACTGATTTTGTAAACGAAAAATTAGACAAAACTTCAGCATTTGAAAGTTCATCAATGAAATATTAATCAGAAAGATCGAATTTGCATAATTCTGTTAAAATCACGTATCATAATACATGGATTCTAATTAAAATTCTGTTATTCACTAGTGTGTACCTCAATATCCTGTTTATTTACGTGTGAATGTGTTTTCCTTATATATATATTTTTTTTTTTTTTGAAAAATTTTTCTTTAATAATAGTTATATATGCATTAAATTGTCCAAATTTAATGCAATCTTTGTTCGCTGTTCTTCTTTAAATGCGAAAAAAGTAATATGAAGAAAAAAATAAATACTAAATAAAGTGTAATTTTCGCCCCATGTAAAGGGCCGAGGTTTTCAACCGGTCGGTTTTCCTGAGGTAAGTTTGGTATGGGATGGAGCTTAATCGAAGCGGCTGAGAAGCCCCGAGGGCACGACATTGGCTTGTGTATACTACCTATATACATAGGGTGTTACCTGAGTGTATTACCTGTATTCGTTTTCCTACAATATTGTAAAACGAAGTCGTTTTTTCATGTTAGCTCAAGAATTGAAATGCATGAAATAAAACATATTTTTATTGCGGACAGCTTGAATCCTTCTCAAATTCATTCTTTTAAAACTTGTATTTTTAATAACTTGACAATTTTAATATACTGTGGTGTTTCTTAATCATATGTTGTATCGAAAATATACATTTAGTACCAAAATCTATCGTTGTAATCTGGCGACAAAAAGGGAAGTAATTCAAATTATACATTGTGTATGCAAGAAGAAAGTTGATCATAAATTAGTCTCTCGGTAAATAACAATTAAACTTAGAAACATTGTTTTGAAAACAAACTGCTGAAATAGAAAATAAAAGTCTAAATACAGTGTTAATATTTTTAAGGTAAACCCTACTTGATTTTTCCATAATGCATGGTATGTAAAATGGCCAGGCCAGGGGTTCGGACGGGGGTGATTCGCCGACAGCTATGGTTGAAACTGGAATCTAATATCAACTGCATCAAACTTTTTTCTTTCAGGATTCATAATTTCAAATATCAAATGCAAAGCATTATGTTATAATCCGGGTTCTTTCTAGAAGAAAAGCGACACGTACAGGTTTATCTTATAATTAAATAAATATAATTTTTCACTTGTCTCCTGAGCAATGTTAAATGTTGTCATACTTGTTTTAAAAAAAAACAATTGTATTCATTTCCATGATACTAGCTTCAAGCGCGGGTCCGGATATTGTGTTAATTAAGGAGGAATAAATGTACGTTAACTCATGTTTGACACTGAAATTAAAATTATCGATTGTAATCGTGAAATGATGTCCCCTTTTAATATCAAAATTATAATATATATGCATGATTTTTCTTATTATTTTTTTTAATTATTTGATAGATTGAATATATTTTAGGCATATTCTTAGGAATTAAAAAAGAACGCTTCGATTGCTTCTTTATCATGTTGGCCTATGTTAACTGGATGGTCGGTACGATCTGCAGACAAGGTACACAAAATATACACAACGGCAGAAAGCTAAATGTCAATCAAATCAAAGTATCCAATCCCAGGCTTAATTTCAGATGATTGACAGGGTTTCCAAGAATAGGTAAATTTGAAGGAGGTGCTTATTTCCTCCCCCTTTAATTTCAACCTTTCACACTTGCTAACAATTTAATCAAGTTTTAAATCCGCCCAATCACAGTTCTGTTAAAGAAAATAATACAGTGTTCTTTGATTTCGACCCGTTTTTAATACGCCAAAATGTGACAAGGGTGAATTGTGCGAAAGAAAATGGGAGGAGGAGGGATTTCCCTGTATATTGTATAATTATATATCACTCATCTCTCTCATTTATAGACCGTTGGGTATGCAGCCAGTCGGAGGCTTGTTAGTTAACGTAAAAATTGCTTTAATTTAATGATTTGAGGTTAAAATTCAAGTTTTGGAATATACCTAACCATTTTGCAATTTTAATTTCATATTTCAAATGTTGGATGAGACGTACATGCATGAATTGCTCTGGGTGAATCAATCTATACAGCGGTACGTGTAATATCTTCCTTTATCTATGTCATCGATGTCGTTTTCATCCACCTGCAGATGATGTTACAATATGAATGTAGATTTTTTCCCCTAAAGTATACAATTTGTTAGATCAATATTTTCTTGGAAAATTGATTCCTTTGTACTATATTGTACAAATACATTCAATCAAAATGAACATTTGAGACCCTTACATTTTAGGTTTACAAATCCTTTTTTATATCACTACAATGTTCATTGACCTCATACTGCGTGTACGTTATTAGCCTCCTATTAGGGCTATAACAAATCCTCTCTACACGATGTTTTTTTTTTAAATCACTATGACTTACTCTAGCATCACTGTTGATGAAAGAGTTTTATGCAATATATGCGCCTTACTGCAAAAAATAAATCCTCTTATAATCCATTACGTTTCTTAGTTTGTTTAAAACTATCGTTGATTTTCTTTCTGTTGTTGCCAATATTTTTAAGGATATCGATGTCATATTTCTAGTCATTATAAGTGGAGTAGAGGAAGAAAAAAATTGCTGCACATTTGGTAATATTGCTGAAGACACTGATGGTTAAGGAAGTGCCTGGTTGTTACATATATAAATCAAAGTACTGAAAGTACTGAAAAGCGGTTAGCATGCTTTCATCTAATATGTACCGAAAAAAGTGCATGAAATGATATTTAAGTATGCATATCTTTGTCCAATGCCATCAGAGAGAAAAAAACCAGACATTCTGTTTTTGTAATACTTTACTTAATAGTAAAACCAATAACATTCAAAACTGATGTCACAGATGGATGCAATCTAATTAAAATCAGATGTTTCGAATCCGCTACTGCTTCTCAAACATCTAACAACGTCCTAATTGGGGTCATGTAAGAGTGAATATTCGATTAGCCACAGAAAATGGTTCCTCCGAAATCTTGGCTTATAGTTCAGATGGGTTTCTTGTTTTCACCACCGAACCAAAACACCCGAGGAGTTTTGTAGTAAATAAAATATACATTGCAAAAGCTGTGTTATGTATGACGTGTGGGGTATCTTGTATAGTTTGCGCTCTTTCGTTTGCATTATTCACGTTCAGATGCCAGACTGCAGACTATACATGAAATTCCAAAATTACTTTAATTCAACGTAAGACAGTATCAATAATGATGATATATAGCCGTGGAATTAATTTGAGAATTATTTACCGAGGCTTGAATCTACATAGCCAAAGTGTTTGTGTTTACTGGTACATGTATTCATAAGCGAAAGGTCGCTCTGATGTGACCCCGAATGGGATGTTAGATGTTTGAGAAGCGGTAGCGGATTTGGAACATTTAAATAAATTTTAATTAGATTGAAATGCATGTTTCAAAATTCAAACATGAGATTTCTTCAGTTTGAAAGACAGGAAGTGCATTTTTAAAACTTCTCTCTTGGTGGCATCCAATCGTTCTCTGGATTAAAACAATTATGTTGATGTTGAAAATTTAATTGTCTTTCATGCTCTATTGAATCTGAAATTAGGTAATTGTAAAGCCTACTATAGCAAACAACTAAAAAAATGACAAGTTAAATTCTTTAGATTAATGGATTTGGAGTAGTGTAGATCTACAGCTTGCTAGTCAGAGAAAAAAGGATGGCTGAGCAGAGACTTTGTAAATGAATTGATATCAGAGAGCTCCAGATGTGTAGGCTCACTGCGGGTGTAACCTGTCAACGATGGATGCTTACTTCTTCTAGGCAACGGATCCCACCTCTTGAACTTTCAGGAGTCAGTTTTTCTTCTTAAATCGATCATTGATCATTCTGTATTTTGATGCAGATACTTCCGTTTAGAAATATTATGAACTACTACTTCTACGGGAAGACTGGCGAGTAAGCAAGATTATCAAGCTTTATGAAATGTACTTTATTGACTTTTCAAACAAGTGAATGTTCGAATAAAGTAAATGGTCTATGAGAATCATTTAAAAGAAGTCTTGCACAATAATGTGTATTTGCCATATACTCTATATGCAATATTGTTCTCAAATAAAACATGTGAAAAGGAAAGTTGTCTAATCAATCAATACTAGTATTTAAAAATTCAAATGTACACTAAAAGTCAGTGTAACTTAAGAAGTTATCGGTGTCATTTTCTTGTCGGTTTATATATGTCGGTTAAACAATATACACTGATTTTTTTCTATCAATGTGCCTCTAAACACCTGTATTTTAATTTAATTCTTCTCAAACGCTCAAAATAATAATCGACAAATTGGATAAATTCAAATTTAAAAAGTATTTTCACAGCTAATAATACGTTCCCTAGGAATTGATCAAATTTTCAAAACTTATAAATAAGCATTAGTATATATTTTAAATTTTTGCTAATTGCCAAGATTTTTCATACCTCATTCTTCTGTAAATAATAATGTCGGTTGATTTTTAGAAGAGGACCACAATGCTGATTAAGATTAATATATATTTATCCATTTTTTTTCAAAATTAATTTTACTACTTTAAGTGCCCCATTATTTTTTTTCAAAACTCAAAGTAAGTGATCCCTTATGATCGTTTGTAATAAATTATCAAAGACGGGGTAGAGAATTTATCCCTGGAAGCAGAGCTTTTATAATCTGTTTATTAGACAGAGAAGAAAACAAACGTTTCATTGTGGAGGTAATCCTATTGTTTCCATAAAAACGTTGCAAAAAGTGTAAACCTTACAGATGTATTCGGTGTTTTTATAACAGCGTTTTTCAGGTATTACTTAACTTAATAAATGGTGTTTCTTAATACTTTGGCAAGGACAATCAAACTCGATCGAGAGATTTGCTGATGTTTTTGCAGTCTGTAATAACCTTCAACCTGCTGTATAATTAACCGTATCGTTCAACTTTCAAAGATAAACTAACAGTTGCTATAAATCGCGATCGCACGATGTACATGTAATAAGGACCAAATTCTCAGTTCTTTGAACTTAGTGTTCTAAGTATTGTCAATGCTTTGGTAAATACTTAAATAAGAATTCGATATAATCGTTATAATAGCCACTTTTCATACACAGCATATTGTCAATCTCTCACCAGGGGGCGTATTACGCCAACAGTATACAAATCATAGGAAGCGCTTTGCTGAAGTTACCGTTGTCGATAGGTAGCGCCTTGTGGAAATTTCCGGTTTTGGTTGCAGAAGGATAAGGTTACGTGCCATAAAGCGATGTCGATAGGTAGCGCCTTATGGAAGTTTCCGGTTTTTTGGAGCCCATGCCATAAAGCGGTTAGCTAGCTAACCGCTTAAAAACTGTCTTAAAATCATGAATGATATGGAGATAACGAACAGTATATTCAACGTCAGTAAACAATACAAAATAGGAGCAGAGCAAACACGGACCTCCCAAAAATCAGAGGTGGGATCAAGTGCTACGGAGGCCAAGATGGAGTGAGTATCCCCTGCTGACCGGTAACACCCGCCGTGTGCTCCTTGTCATGATCAGGAAATAACTGGAAAATATGTCGTCAATTTAGTGTATAAATAATGGACTAATAATAAGTATGAAAAACGTCAGTCAGCATTTGACTCAATGATATATTGTATTTGCTGACAATTGCAAGTCATTGTATCGACCATAGAACTTAAGATATGAAGCCTTTAAACCATAATGTTGATATTCTTGTTTCATGAACTGTTTGTCAATAATTTACCTCGTTTTTAGAAACTTTTCATATTTAGAGCATGCTCTTGTTTAGCTAATCAATTGAGATATGAACTCCGTTTGGAGGTGACGAAGGTACATTGCTGCATTAGTAATGGAAGTTGACGATAGAAAAGTTAAAATCAAAATTATTTCATTTTCTGTCTGCTGCAGTTCATCGTTGGTTCAATTGTTGAATCAATGAAACTGTAATAGATTTTTGACCCGTTTTTCTCTGTTATTTGATGTTGCTAAATCTCAGCCGCTGTTGCTCTCAAAGAATGTTTTACATGGTGTCCCTTAAATCCTGATTGTTCACAAAGATTTGCTATATTTTTTTTCAAAACTTGAACACCAACTTCGGAATCTGCATATCTGCTTATGCCTACCTACTTCAGAGTATTTACCACCCTTTGGCCTGTGTTTTGAAAAAAAATATGTATTACTTTCTCCATTAGATGAGTACATCTTCACCCGTTAAGTTTTACTTCTTGGAAAGTAGTCAGAACTCAAGTTAATTATTCATTTCAATATAAATTTACCTGGCACTGTCTATTAAGTTAAACAATACAGTTATATTTTCATCCTTTTTGATTTCACCCCTCACTCTCTGGACAATCAAGTGTTGTTGCGTAATCATAGTGAATACATACATTTGTATACATAAAGATCACCTGGGAAGAAGGATATGGAAATAACGAACAGTATTCAATCTCAACGTCCATTAAACAATATACAAAATAAGAGCAGAGCAAACACGGACCTCCGAAACATCAGAGGTGGGATCAGGTGCCATGGAGGAGTGAGCATCCCCTGCCGACCGGTCACACCCGCCGTGTGCTCGTTGTCATAATCAGGAAATAACGGAAAAAATCCGTCGTCAATTCAGTGTATAAATAATGGACTAACAATTGGTATGAAAAACGTCAGTCAGCATTTCATTCAATGATAAATTGTATTTGCTGACAAGGTCATTGTATCGACCATAGAATTTACGAAATGATGACTTTATACGAGACTGTTGATATTCTTGTTTCATCAACTTGCTTGTCAGTAATTTACCTCGTTTAAGAAATTGTTCATACGTAGAGCATGCTCTTGCGTATCGAATCAACTGAGATATATATACTCCGTATGCAGGTGATGAAGGTATATTGCTGCATAAGTAAGGGAAGTTGACGATAGAAAAGTTAAAGTCATCACGTTTATCATATAGCTTGGTTGTTAGATTACCATTAGTGTCTTTTTCAAGTAAAATATCCAAGTATGAAGCAGAAGTGTCGGACTCTGTGGTATCTTTTATCTCAAGCTCACCAGGATATATCGTGTCGACGTAGGAATGGAAATTATCATTATTAATTGACAATACGTCGTCGATATATCTAAATGTGGAGTTGAAGGCCACATCAAGTGTTTTCTTCTTTTCACGCATAAGATTTTGCATAAATTCTGCTTCATATGAATATAAAAATAAGTCTGCTAATAACGGAGCGCAATTTGTACCCATGGGAATTCCAATAGATTGTTGGAATACCTGGTCTCCAAAAACCACATAGATATTGTCAATCAGAAACTCAAGCATCTTCTTGATGTCAACTTCAGAGTACTTATGTGTGCAATCAGAATCTGTTTTAACAAAATAATTTTTCAAATGACCAATGACGAGGTAAGTAAATTTACGAGTTCCATTTCTGTTGAAGAAGCAGCTGTCAATGATATCAAAAAGCCTGGATTTTAATTTGTCGTGGGGAATTGTTGTGTATAAAGTTGAAAAGTTGTAAGTTTTTAAGCTGTTGATTTTGGTAAAACCTTGTGATTTCAAATTGTCCAAAAGTTCTTTAGAATTTTTAAGTATCCACATCTGATTTACACAACTTCTTGAATATACAGTTGTACAGTACTTTTGAAGTTTTTCCTTCACTACTGTCAATATTTTAGTGAGAAGTAACGAAAGAGGCTTGGTTGAACATTTACTGGAACCTGCAATGTATCTTTGTTTGTAAGGATTCTTATGAAGTTTCGGAATCCAATATATATAAGGTAGTTCAAATTCATTTTGGCTCTGTGGAATATTAAAAGTATTCAAAACTGACAGGTGATTTTGAAGAATTTCTTCCTTAGAAAGAGAAGTATGAGTATAAGTAGGATTACCAGGTATTTCCTAGACGTTCTTACGTCAAAAAAGCAGAAAAAATATATTTTACGATAGTTGGTGTGTGGTTTATATATTTAAAAAATAGACTATAAGGCATTATAGGGGGTTTTAAATTTCACGTGTTTGATCTTTCACAATATTCTATTGTTACTTGGAAGGCCTTTCACTCATTATATATTTCTATTTTTGAAAAAAAAACATTATCAATCAATAATAACATATCAGGAAGCTTACTTTAAGCAGCCGTTGATATTTTTAATCGTTAATATTTTATTAAAATAAATATTTGTGGGTTGTATGAGACAGGACTTTGTCAAGGAATTGTAACTTTATGAAATGTAGCATACACAATATAGCTAATAATAGTTCAAAATTCCTGTAAAAAGTTATGATTTTTCAAGAATCGTTGGTTCTTAGGCAAATGTACTTATAGATTCAAATAAACACACACACAAAAATATTGAAATGGACATATGTTCTAAATACACTGTTTGTTTTTAGCCAATTGCTCATATAAACGTGTTTCGTTTTCTTCAAGGTGTTCGTACAAATTAGGTTTATTTTCTCCCAACTGTTCGTAAAAACGAGTTTCGGCGTCACCCAGTTTTTGGTAAAAGTTCTCATTCATATGTGAATTGTTTTTTGGTATACTTTCCTCTAATTCGGTAATATTTGTATAAGTATAATCGTTTTCGTAGGCAGTTTGTTCACTGTTTTCATATACACCACCCATGTGTTTTCTCTCAGAGCTTTCTGCCGCAGTGTGATTTTTATTACAGGATACATCCGAATTGCCATTCCTGGTTTCCGATTTCTTGTACTTGCTGGATCTTCTTCATAGGACATAAATAAAAGAAATAATCAATATTTTAAAAGTTTTTTCAGTTAATTGTTAATAAAAATCCAATCAAATAGAGCTTCCGAAGGAAAAAATACATATTATTTTTAATTTCATGCGTATTTTTATTCTTTTTAAAATAATTAAAGTAATTATTTCATACAAACGCCATCTCCAAATCAAAAGAACCGTTACAATGACTGCCACTAAGACTGAAACAACAACAATAAATACAAAGCCCGGGACTGTAAACTGTTCAGATGTTGAGGTAACCACTAGGTCGCAATTTTGTTTGGAATTTAAGGCTTCATTGTTGTTTCTGTTGATTCCAAAACCTAAAAGTATTCCGTTTTAAAACCTATGTCAGATTCGATTCAGTGTTTATGAAAAATAGATATATTACGGAATCACATTATAAAGCTAACTTAAAGACAGCATGCAAACTTGTACATTTTTAGTTTTCACTAAATCGAAGGTGGTAAAAGAATTTTAAAGACTACATAAAAAATGTATTACAGCTCCAGCAGACACTTGTTGAATTGTAACAATATTGCCTCTTTTATCAATTACAACTATGTATTTTTAGGAGATTGTTCGATTCTACATCTTGATAAAACTAACATAAATGCACGATTCACCTTCTAATTATGACATTCTTGTAAGTCAGATATTAGTCATTTAAACAATTCACATATAAGTCAACGAACAGGAATTTGATGAACTCTTTCTATCTCTGATCCCAAAAACTCTTTCTATCTCCTATCCCAAAACTTCATACGGTAAAAAAAATCCGTACAAACAAAAGAAATATTACAGGATCAAGGAAATGCTCCTCCAATCCGCTATCTATACTCCTTAAAAAACTTAAACGTTCTGTTCTACAGTGATGATATCAAATACAGATTAGTTAGTAAAAAGTTAGTAACACCGGTATCTAAACGTTATATTTTTCTAAATATGATACATAAATTCAGAATAATGATATTTTCCCGCGTTTCGCTAGTATAGCGGGAAAATGTATTAATGACAAGATGTTTATACGCATGTTTTGTGGATTGGTCAGAGAGTGACCAATAGAAATTGATTTTGAGGTGTAGTAGAAAACTGGTTTTTAAAAGTTGGTCACTTCTAGCCGCCGACTTAAGCGTGCAACAGCTTAATTTTCTTAATTTATAGATAAGGGTATAAATCAATATATTTTTTGATAGGTAGGTTGTGAGGTCCGTCGCAACAAGTTTTGCATCCAGCGGCACTTGGCAACGGACACAGGTTTCTAGAGTTTTTTAAAAATTATTTTTATCTCTAGTTTTTCCTGGCCGGCCCTGATGCTTTTTTCATGTTTTTCACAAAGTATATTATAGAATATTATAATAGATGCAACAGTTTTGGGGAATTTTGATGTTTTTATTTCTCATACACAATGTTCTGTGTTATATATATGTATATTGATGTACTGTTTAGTGGAAACTGTCAATAAAATACGGCGTCCAGCGCACGCACGGCTGGCTGTCATGCATAGAATGTTGTTGTTTATGTTTGCATAGAAGTAATGGAGTGAATACTTTAAAAACTTTATTTTTTGATATCATAAAACACCTGCTTCCTGAAAAGAAATGGAGCTCAGAAATTTTCTTATTTTGTTATAACATGACCCTCTACACAAAAATTGAAAAAAAAAGTAATTTAAAGTTGATATTGAAAGAAAGCTTAGAATCCTCATTTACGTCATACATGTAAGATTCAATTACTTTTGATGAGGTTTCTATGAGTAATCGAACATTGTTATTTAATGGTTGACCAAGACTCAAGGCCAATATTAAGCAATATCAGATCAGTTTTTTCATATGTATCTCTTTTGAATGTCTTTGCCCTCAGTATTAAGTTCTAGTTTGCCCTTTGAAGGCATTCAACTGAATGTACAAGGGTAATCAAGGGAAAAAATGGAAAGAAGAAAGGAGAAGATGTAGGGTTGAACAAGCAATCATTGTTATTGAACCTGAGACGCCAGATTCACAAGTCAGGTGTCTCAGCTAACTAACCAAGCCACTATAAAGCAATAGATATGACACAACCATCTTAATGAATGTATTTTGCTTACAATCTGATAGTGTTGAATTCATTGTTGACTGTGTTGTTGTTCGCACTGATTCATTATTTGATGATGTTATAGTTGGCGTTGTAAGTATGTTTCTTGCTGATGTTTGAGTTGCAGTTTTTGTTGATGATAACGTCATGGTTACCGTTGTTATTTTTGTTGCTGTACCATAATTTGTCATTGTCATTGAATCTTTAAGTTGTGATGTCATAGTTGTCATAGTTGTGGTTTTTGGAAATGTGTGCGTAGTTGACTTTGTTGCACAATCTTGGATTGGTATTGTTGTCGTAGACATTGACTGTATTGTAGATGTTCGATTGCTGTAAACCTGTGCAAAACATTTACATTTTCATTCTACACTGCATTTGATATAGATTATAATCTATATCCTATTAGAGAAAATTTTTTTTAGTGTTAACATTTACGAGAGTTTATCCAAAAGTTCGTGGAATTTCTTGCTAAAATTTTATCATGATTTAACAAAAGCAAACAATAGGCATATTTATAAAACAGAGTCATAATGCAAAAATACTGGAAAATTTCACCACGTTCCAATTACCAATAAGGTCACAAGAGCTTTCTGAAAATGGATGGTTGTGAAACCAGGGGGAGACTTCGACGTAACGTCAAGTTAGGTATGTCACGTCACGTTATAGAATCATTTCACCCTAATATCAAATTCGAAAACGTAATTCTTCAAATGCTGCCCTTTTCTCCATTTTTTTTTCTCAAGAAAAGCCTGGGTATGCTCTCGCACCAATTTAAAAAAAAAAATTTAATATTTTTTAAAATAAATACACATCTCAGTTTAAGAATTGAAAGAATAAAGGTAATCTATTCTTTTCCTAAATCATTTTTAAAAGCGATATCATCTTTACAGAAAATTAGTGTATATTTACTAAAGCAGGTTGGTGCCACATTTTTCTAGCGGCCGCCAGAAAATTTCACCTTATTTATTCCTTTATCATATTTGCTAATCAAGCTATTACCAGTGAAGTTGATTTTTTTCGCTGGCTAAACCCCTTCCCCTTCCCTTTATAAACGAGGCTACGTCTTGGTATCGTTTCTTTTTTTTTTAATTACAAATTGTAAGGACATGACACATACTGACTTATCGACGTATTTTACCGTCATTTCTCGTTCATGACAAGGAGCACTCAGCGGGAGTGACCGGTTGACAGGGCATATTTACTCCTTCATGGCACCTGATCCCACCTTTTGGGGGTCCCTGTTTGATTTGCATCTCTTTTGTATAATTTAATGACATCTGAGCTTGAATACTGTTCGTTTTCTCCACATGTTTCACTGAGATATACATGTATTCATCGATTATTTGATATTTTAAAAATATACTTTTTGAATTTTTATTTATTTATGAAGCATACATTGTTTATCGGTGGTATGGAAGTTATAAATTCTCATGGTGTATAATCAATGGAATATACTATGCAACTAGATACTGACATATTACTAGATGTACATTTTATCAAAGTGACCATTCAACAATCAATCGATAAAATGAATTACATGCATGAGATTTTCCTTTGAAATTTTATTCTAAAAACATAAATGCAATAATGGAGACAAGGGTAAGAAATACTAGTGCTAGTCTCGATAGACGATGATACATAGAATTCTTAAATACCTGAATATCTGGTAGCTTTATATTGCTGAATATTTTACTTCCTTTACCGTTAGTTGTGCTGGTAATCAACTGCAGTGTAATACCCATTTCTAACATGCTCTAATGCCTAGATTATTGCCTTGTTAAAAATTGTCATTTTATAAACCTGCTTACAAATATTAGTTTCATATTTATCCCTTTCTTTAAAGGAATATCCCCTTATCACGATTTCACAGCGTCTATAAAACTTATTATTTGGAAAACGGCAATTTTCGCAATAAAGTGAGGAATTTATGGGAATATAAACAATCACAGAGAGATCACCCCCCCCCCCCCCAAAAAAAAAAATGTTGACCGTTTACAATGAGATTTTCAGCTGCGTAAGGTATTGTTAATTGCAGGTGAATCTCGGCTCTCCCGCCTATGTCTATGAAAAGTTGTGGAGTTAATACCTACAAGAACAATAATACACATTAAAACATCAGCAAGTTTAACAACAATCATGTTAAAAATTTAATGTTACATGTATATTCACGCGTATAAATGATTATTTTTGATAAAGACGATTTGTTAGTTTCTTAGATGTACTTATGATTTAGGTATTATTTAAATATTCTAATTGATGTACTGGGAATCTATAAATAATTGTTTTATTTCATCTTTGAAAACAGTACTACTGCACGTGTTTGTAATTTCTCTAAGTTGACATCTCTCTCTCTCTCTCTCCATTCAATGGTATCGATGCTATTACTTCATAATTGCCATCAGATTTATGGTCAAATCTTAGATTGGCGTTTCTTTGAATTTTATTCTTACTCAAATTGTTTCTTGTGTTATAAATTAATGTCATTGAGCTTTCCTCTAACTTTACCACAGTCTTTAGCTCGTTTCATTGGTTCATTTATGAAATGTGGGAGGAGTTGTCAAAGATGAGATGTGCGTGAGTTTGTTTGTAATTCACTCCCAGTTTCGGAAATTTTGTGTAAAAATGTTATTTTTAATTTTGTACTTTTAGAATAATTTCTAAGCTTTACCCAGGAATTATTATTTCAAAACAATATAATTATTACACTAAGTTGAACTAGAAAAAAACTACGAGTACATGTAGATTTGAGTTTGAACGGCAAATGATTATTATTTGGTCCAGCATATTTTTTTTTTATCTATTTCGACTATGCTGAATCCAAAGAAAAAAACCCTTTGGTCTTCTTGAAAATGGCGTTTAAAAATATCAAATGGCTAATATCCAAAATTGCCAACATCCAATTTTTCACATAATGTTACTTATTTATGACTTCAAAAAGGTCCATAGAGAATGCCCATGTTTTTTTCACATCTCTTTATACAATATTATAAATTGAATTAATACATGATGTATTTTTTTAAGAGAAAGAGGTAGAAAGAGGAATAAGGGAGATTGGAAGAAAAGAGAGAGAGAGAGAGAGAGAGAGAGAGAGAGAGAGAGGAGAGGGAGAGAGAGAGTTTAAGAAAAAAGTTGGTTCCAGTTGGTTCCATCTGTTCCACTTGGCATCAAATTTTTTTTCCACTATTTCTATAAGAGATAAATTTGTGTGTTTCGAAATAAAACTTCATTTTTGATATTGCAGCACATAAATTCAAAGGTTTCTTAGTACATCTTGATGTGTAAACATAATATTTCAGCCAAAGGATAATAGTGTTTTGAATATCAGTATAATTTAGTATAATTCTCAATGTAACCTAAAATAAAAGATCTCTTCGTTATATTGGTGACTAGACCAGTCTTATCTTCAAGAAAAAGTACAAATTCCTCTAGAAATGATTGTGTATATTCGCATTCCCATAAAAGGCGTTCTATCTCGACAATCTCAACAAGCACTTGACGTTACACATGGGCCTACAACCTATAACTTCTTAGGCGAGGGGTTATAATTTTTGTTATGTCATTAGTGCCTGTGGATGTTATATAATAGTTCTAAAATATTTTTATTTTAAAAAAATAAAGAATAATAAAAGAGGTGTTAAAATAGATTTTAATAAAAATAACAGAAAGGGAAAAATCATTAAGAAACCATGAATTTTTATTTGGTGCATTGGCGGGCAGGGTCTTCTTCAATTGAATCCTGCTTACAAAATAAACATGCTGTTTGGTATCAGTTTGAGTTTAACTTTTCATTGATAAAAATACTAATACTTTGATGGAATCATGGATTCATCGTTCATTAATTATTCTTAAATAGACTAGTGTTCTTGATTTATTGCACAAAAATCAATCAAGTGCATCAAAAAATAAAGAATTTGATCCATAACTTGACCCGTTTACGTCTTACGCGTAGACCGTGTATTACACGTTCTAAACTTATACCTACACGGCGGATTTTACGTCATGACGTTGAAGAACACAACAATTGATGACGTCACCCGTACAAGTTCGTCGGAAAAGTTGTAAGTAAACCTCTTTATTACTGCTAGGTTAAAGTGACAGTACGGCGCACCTCATCAAAACAAACTTGTTAAAGTTTTCCGATAAGATTTGGAATTTTGTCATGACTCATCAATGAATACACTTTCAGAAAATTGCAAATTTCACAAGTAAATAATTCTGATTATTTCATTAAAATTGATAACTATTTATGCTCCATGGACATCTAGTTCGCAAATTGTTCGGGATTCCACTTTTCATAAAACATTTTAGTACATGTTTCACACCTAGAACAAAGGGTACCAAATCACTTGGTACACCCATTGAAAAGACACTTTTTATTTCTCGTGTGAAACATGTACTAAATATGTTGTTAAACTTTTCTCTAGCCATCCGATTTGGCCCTCGTTTCGCTCGGCACCAAACTGGTACTCGAGAAAAGTTTACCAACATATACTTGGTAAGAGAGGGAAGCCTGGTAGGCTTGCTATATTAATAGAGTCGACAAAAAAAAAAGAAACTAAAAAAAGGACTTTAAAAGGCAAGTTTCCTGAAAAAAATTTAGTTAGGAGATTAATATAATCATTGGATGAAGAAGAAACAGGTTCTCGGTGATACTAACGATGGGCTCGCGAAAATTTTATTCTAAAGGGTTGTTTATATCATGGAAACATGCTTTCATTTTTGTATCGCCATGGGTTTCAAAACTCAACATTAAAATGCACTAATGACTCAAAATTTATTGCAATTTAGTGCATATTATAATGAAACTGCAGAAAAATGTATTGTTTAACATTTTGCTTTGATAACATAATTACTATGATTTGATGGATTTTCTTTTTTTTTTTTTGGACTCCAATGCACTTGTCATCAACATTTGTTCGTAATTCTGTCACATTTGTCTGAATGTTTTTGCTTTCCGAAAAAATCAATTGACAGAGCGGAGAGCTAATTAATGTGTCATCCATTGAACTGTAAATTTTTGGCGCTTGGCGCTTGGCGCTTGGCACCGGAGAGCTAATGTTTCATCTATTGAACTGTAAGGAATGTTTTGTTGTGAAAACAGTGAAACTCGGATAACAAACCAAAAAGGACGAAAATTAAAATTCGGATAAGAAACCAATGTAATTCAGACGGACAAAAAAACTTATTAACTCGGATAATTACCAGCGAAATTCAGAAGGATAAAACATTTAAACGCGGATAATAAACCTGTGAAATTCAGAAGGGTAAAACATTTAAACTCGGATAATACACCAGTGAAATTCAGAAGGGTAAAACATTTAAATTCGGATAATAAACCAGTGAAATTCAGAAGGGTAAAACATTTAAACTCGGATAATAAACCTGTGAAATTTAGAAGGGTAAAACATTTAAACTCGGATAATACACCAGTGAAATTCAGAAGGACGAAACATTTAAACTCAGATAACAAAATCGGTGTAGCTTTGATACATATTTAGTACGCAGAAGGAACTTAAATATTTAGCAATTTTATATCAAAGTGCACTTGCATAAAAAGATCAATAAACACAGTCAATAAAAATACGTTGCACAATTAACGACTATTTTGACAAATCTTTTTGCTTTTTAAAAGTCTTTTGACTTCTTTGATCAGAAATTTGATTCCATTTTATCTATCAATAATTCTGCAATTTCTGGTATTTGATATCTTTATATTCTTGAAATTCGCCTTCTTGTTCATTAATATCTTGATAGTTCTTAATCCGAGAGATCAACATATTGTCCATCATTACTCTCTGAGAGATCAATATATTGTCTATCCTTACTCTCCGCAGACTTAACATATTGTCTATCGTTACTTTTCTAGAGATCAACATATTGCCTGTCCATGTTCTCTACCACGCTCTGTCTGTCATCCATTCTCGCTGTAAGCTGATCATATTTGCCCTCCTCAAGATTTCTTGCACTTAAGTTGAGATGGTCATATTCATTTTCCTGAGTTATAATTGCACGTGCCTTCTTGCAAACTGATGAATAACATTTAATCCTGAAATGTCAACGTTAACACTATACATTTATTGGATGAGTTCGAAGGCAACATGCGTTTTGTCGGACCCAAGAATCAAACTGTTTGCCTGAGGCCAATGGGCCAATGGCAGACAGTTTGGTTCGAGGGTCCAACAAAACCCATTTTGCCCGAGAACTCTGTCAATAAATGTTTTGTTATATCTTTTATATCATTCTTTGACATACATGTATTTTGTACTGTATTCCGTGATGTAACATCAGGTCTGTCACTGTTTAACAACAACGAATAAGAATGAGATTAAGCTCCGCCTAATCCAACGTCTCACTCAGCGGTCCAGCATCGATTTTTTTTTTTGCCCACTCAGCAAAACATAAAAAATGTTGGACTTTTTTCATATAGATTTGTATAGGAACAAAGTTTTAAAGGTATAACAAATATATTTAAGGAAAGTTTTAAAGTTTGGTGTGAGTTATTGGTGTGTGAATCACACAGACTTGTCACGCAAGCGCTTCATGAAAAATATGCCTACGTGAAAGTCTGTGTGATTCACACACAAATAATTAACACTTAACTAAAAAAATTCCTTATATTTACATTTTACAAATTTTGAAGCAAGTAAAATATTCTTAATATTTGAATTTCTCGCTGCCCTATTTTGTTGCATTTTTACTAACGTCACTACAGCCTTATTGTGACGTCATGTTAACACACGTTTCCCCGTGTATATTTACATGGTATACATGGAAAATGGTATTCAAATCAATTTCACAGTTGGCTTAGTAGAAAAACCGAGCGAACGTTAACATATTGTAGATTGGCAAATATTCACGATGGTTTTAATTTCGCTATGTTCGCGATTTATTAATTTTCTGCAAAATTAAACCCATCGTAAATTTTATTATTTGTTTTTAAAGCGTTTAAATGCTTTTACAAAATTTTGAATTAATTTCTTGCAGCGTGAAATTAAAACCATCGCAATTGGTACTTTTTGAGATATCGTGAAATTTAAACACCGTGGAATTAAATTGACTTACAGCATTCAAATACATGTAATGCTTTATAGTTATAGTGGATGAAAAGCATTCAACTTAACGACGATCGATCCTGATATTTAAAGTCTTAAACTTATTTTGCCAAGTATATTTTTAGTTTTTACATACATAGCTTAACTAAAATTCAAGTCAGAAAATAGGGGTCAATACGCTTCTTTTGGCGCTACAGTTAATGCTCAATTTTTCCTCGGATTTTCAGAATATATTGACTATATTTGTCACACTTTGTTGATATAATTCATGAGAAATAATTTAATAGATATTTCAGAACCAGCATAAGACATTTCACTGCAAAAAGCAGCTTTGTGTGCAACCAGGATGGAAAAATAGGAATCCAAAATTAAAAGTACTGTTATAGTTCAAAATGGAAAAACTGATCATTTTCGTCTAAATACCTTCCGCACAAAATATAGTCCCTAGCTTAATTCTACTTGAATGGAATTTAATCGCGGTTTTTCTATTGGAAATAGTTAAATTTGCACTGTAGAATTCAAATTTAATGTTAGAACTTAAAAATGATGCAGAATTTTATAAATAAAGGACCTGACCAAAATACGCTCAAAATCACAGGATCGAATGTCCTTAAGACAGAAGAGTAACTTTACCAATATTTAAATGATCAAGTGGTGCAAAAATAAACTAGACACGTGCTAAGTAAATATTTTGTATATAATATTTATATCGCTGATTAATTGTGGATGTAATTTGTCAAAATCAGATGTTAACCTACCTAGGCACCCGATCCCACCTCTGAAATTGTGGCTGGTCTGTTGTTTTATGTCACATTCAATGATAAGTACATGTATTCTTTGTAGATTTGCTAGAGAGATCGGTTACACTTCGCTATCTTTACTATCTTTGTTATTGTTATAATTATTTAGAAATGTTATAAAGAACAAAATTCTACAGTAGTCTAATGTGACTAGATTTAAGTCGAATCAGGTAAAATTCATTTATCACCTGATAAGAATCCCAGTCAAAATGACCACCACCGGTATTGAAGGAATTAAAACCAAAGGTACAATAGGCACTGTATTTACACTACCTGGAAATTAAAAAGAAATAAATGATGTACTAAAAATGTCATGTTGGATAAGCGTGTATATCAATATACCTACGTTGTATTTTCTACTGGAAATAAAACAAATTGCTTACTGTAAACCAACTTTCATTCGCGACGACTTTATTTCGCGATTTACAAGGGATAAACTGGTTTGCGACATTTTATGTTCTCGATTAACATTTATAAATCTGTTTTTATTAAGGACCGTTTTGTGGCGAGAAATATTCGCGATGACCAGGCTCTCTTGAACTTCTCGAAAATTTCTCGGACGCGAATAAAAGTTGATTTACAGTATTTGTACTAATGCTGCTCCTCTCAATGACACTCAGTCAGTGCAAGACTTCATTGCAATACATTTTGGGTCATATTTTTTTTATTGGAAAAAGAGAGGGGAAATACATTACCATTTTTTATTTCTTTGAAAGGAATCATACTAGGATGATAAAATATCGTTATTGTCTTAAACTCCTATATATATTTATTCCTTTATTTTTCTTACCACTTGACACATCACCAGGCACTGTTGCGATACGGGTGGTCGTATCAGAAACATCAGCGGGTAGTGATATGTTCCGAGCATGACCTTGGCCAGTTGTTACAGAACCAGCACTAGACGGTGTTGCGACCTTTTTAGTTGTAACTGAATTAGCACCAGGTATCGCTGCACATTTGAGGGTTGTTTCAGAATCAGCACCAGGAAATGTTGCGATCTGATCAGTTGTTACTGAATCAGCAGCAGACAGTGTTGCGTTTTGATAAGTTGTTACAGAACTAGCTCCAGACAGTGTTGCTTTCTCGTCAGTTGTAACAGAACCAACACCAGACAGTGTTGTATTCTGATGAGTTGTAGAATTAGCACTTGGTAGTGTTGCGATCGGGACGGTTTTTTCAGATTTAGCAGTGGGTAGTGTAGCGATAGGATTACTTGTTACAAATTTAGTACTACTAGATGATGTTGCGATATTTCCAGCTGTTACAGTTGTCGTGATATCTTCTGCCTTTGATGATTGACATGTGGGATCTACTTCTCCTAGAAATCAATTTTAATGCCAAAAAATATATATCCCAACTAAAAAAATATACTTTTTGAAGTTAGATTTTCATAACGATTGATATACACATAGGTGCATGTTTAATTCATTTTGTGTATTTGTTTTATATATTTGTATATGGCCTTATACATCAGTTTATTCAACTAACTAAAGAAATCCGCGTTTTTAGAGACCAGAAGAGTTTATGCAATGCATGTAGTAAATGTTCTTCGTCCGTCTGTCTGCTTATAAACAATGTTTCAAAACTCTACACCTCTTAAGTTTTGGTCTGATTCAAAATAACTTGGCACACAAGTAAACTGCACTAAATTATAGTTGTATATATCAATTTCTGATAAGTGTTATTGTCGTTTGTAGCATTAAAGATATACAAATATAAAATGTATTGTCGATTAGAAAGTATTGATGAAACAGATGTAGGGATATTATTCTAATTAAAATCTTGTATTTTGAATTATTCTGAAATATTACACACTATGGGAGATACAGAATACTCTTTATATTTTTAAAATCTATTGAAAAAATGTAATTGTTTAATATGTCTTTGAGGGGGACCAGGCCCTCAGGACGAACGCAAGAAGGGGGTTAAAATAAGGGACTCTGAGATGGTGTAAGGCTTACCTCCCTTCTAGATGTTATAATTAAAACTATTACAGAAATATGTTGCAAACTGATATAATATTGTAAAATACCACTACATTATTTTTAACTATACAGAATTTGTAAGTCTTAAAATGTATGGCCTTTATTTTTTTCCTTCAAATATTTTCTCTAGAGGCATTAGATATGTAATCATTGTACTTATATATATATACATGTATGTTAAATATTTTTCCAAAATAGATACTGTAAAAATCCTAACACTTTCAAATTTTATACAATAATGAACAGTAATAATGTAGAAATACAAAAATCATTGTCAAAATTTATCAATTTTTTAAACTGTCTGTCCTTCTTGACTCCTCCATGTGATTTATAGTATAGATAACTGACTATATGTTTATTTCATTCTTATTTTGCTTTATATACTTGTCTATTTTTTACCCTTGACTGTAATTTTTGTTTGTATATATGTACCTCTTGTACCAGTGATCTGGTTTTGAGTGAATAAAGAATTGAATTTGAAAAGAAAAAGAAAAAAAAATTGTCGTGGTTACTAAAAGTAGAAAATGCTGTAAAATACTTTCAAAATGCTACTTATCCTACAGTTTTAGACTGATTTCAATATAATTTGGCACACAAGTAGACTACACTAAGATACATAGCTGTCCTTATCGGTTGTTGATCTCGATAAACTGTGTTGCCAAAGTTACAAGAAATCCAAATTTTCATGATATACTTTCAAAATGCTACCGCTCTTACAGTTTTGGTCTGATTTCAGTGTAAATTGGCAGCCATGTAGACTACACTTAGATACATAATTTAATGTATCGGTTTTTGATTTCGATGAACGGTATTGCTGAAATTACTATAAAAGCAATTTCTGTGAAATGCTTTCAAAATGCATTTCCTAGTACAGTTTTAATATGATTCCAATAAAATGTGGAAGACAAGTAGACTACATCAAGTTATAAAATTGTCTTTTTTAAAGATTTTAGATGAATGATGTTTCCATGGATACTGAAATTGATAAAATAAAATATGTATTCTTGATGCAATGTTGCCACTAAAAGAGGCTTTATCAAGGATCATTACTCTATTTATTGCTACCGTTCACGGTAGCTCAGTCGGTAGAGCGCTCGCTCCGTGATCGGGAGGTCGTGAATTCGTATCTCGGCCGCGACTGACCTAGTCGTTAAAATGGGTAGCAACTGTTCCTTCGTCATGCGCTCGGCACTTTTAAGTGAAAGTTGCGGGTCCTTTGGATGAGACCTTAAAAACCGAGGCCCCGTGTCAGCGGCAGGCGTTGGCACGATAAAGATCCCTCACTGCTCAATGGCCCTGAGTGCCGAGTAAAGGTTAAAATTTGAAGCCCTTCACCGGCATACGGTGACGTCTCCTTATGAGTGAAAAAATCTCGAGAGGAACGTTAAACAATAAACAATCAATCAATCAATCTATTTATTGCTATTGCAACGTTTCAGATCTTAACTGCTTCTTTTTCTTTCTCTTTGTTATAAGTATATACCAGTAAAGCTACAGTCTCGACATTTGGTTTTTACTGTGTTGTTTATGTAATACATAATGTTTTACACAACAGTAAAAGCAATAAGTAGATGAAATCCGCCTTGATTCACATTGTTGTAGTTATACTTACCAAAACAGTATCTCTCTGGACAGGCATCTAGAGCCGAAAGGCAATATGCTCTGAATGAACCACAGTTTCGAATTCTTATTATGACTTTATTAGTACAAGTGTGCGAAAAACCAACTTCGCAAACGGTCACAATTTTTTTCTTCCTCATCTCCCAATGGAATAGTTCCTATTGATAGAAAGAAAATTTTGAAGAATTACAGAAATTACAGTTTCACTGATTTATTAGAACTTTAGATCAAAATTCAACACTATCATTTGTAGAAAAATATATTAAGATCGGTGGCAGATTTGAAAAATATTGATAATTAAAACCTTTATCGCTATTTTATCATATCCGAGCAATATCAATACTACATCTTAAGTACGTACCATCAAATGTTAAAACATGTCTTGAGAAATATTTTTTTTAATTTGCTTGAGGTAGGGGAATTTAAAGTATTACAGAGATTCACATAATCTGCTAATATTACATCCACATCATTTAGCTTGTTTTGATTTTCAAACAATAAATGACTGAAAATATTCTCTCTAGAAATATAATTAAAATAAAGATGATAAATCTTTAATACCGTGAAAATAACGTATTTCATCGTTCTTCTTTTTTTTCTTCAAAAGTCCAATTTTACACAAGAGAAACATGAATGCGTTTGTGCAATGTGCTTTAAACTAAACATTTTTTATATTCTTTGGCTGATGCATTGCTAATATTTACTGATACAATATGTTCCTTATTTTATTTATTGAATGACATTTTTATACAAATAATCAGATCATTTATACTTTTAGTAAACGGAACATTCCTTAAGTCAAAACGAGGGGATCACTTTTCTATGGCATCTGATTCTATCTCTGATTATCCTACGCATCCTAGTTTTCTTTTAATCCATTTTGTATTACTTGCAATGACTTTTAATCATGATTTCAATATACTATAGCCCTGTTTTCATAAGGAAACAAACAACTATGGTAAATGCACGAAGGGCACATCTAAGATTTTTGACAGAATTAAAATTAATAAGAAATAGGACTGTCTTCATAATGACATGAAAAGAGTCATGTCTGTAAATGGTAAAGATTAATAGTGTTCAATGACAGACAATTTCCAGTTAAGCTTGGACTTTCAGTAAGGTGTGGCAATCTCGACGTTACTTCATTATACTGAAATATACACAACTTTCTTTCACTGTTGAAATATACATAGGATTGAAATTTGGCCAAATGTCAAACAGTGTACAAATAGCCAATTGAAAGTTCTCGTACGGCAGAGAGGCAGGGCTGAAGTCGGATAATCCGAACAAATTAAAGTTCCTGATGTTATTCAATGTTTTAACCATTGACAATCTATTCGCTATTTGACAGACGCTTATTACAATGCGCCTAGAATGCCACCCATTACTGAAAGTCCAAGCTTACCTGAGAATTGTAATAAATCTAGAAAGAAAGAACAATGAACTGGGCAAAATACAGATCCTCGAAAATCCCCGAGGTGGGATCAGATAACTATGAGAAGTAAAAACCCCCTATTGTCCGAGCCTGTCGTCATGAGATCAGTATTTTGAGCTCTCTGGACGGGAATCTAGAGCCAAACGACAATGTGCTTTGAATAAACCACAGTTTCGAATTCTTATTGTGACTTTATTAACAAGTGTGCGAGAAACCAACTTTAGATATTTTTTTTTATAATGTTCTCAAAACGAAAACGAAATAATTCGTGATCAAACTTTATAAAGAAGCAATGCCCTAAGACACAGGGGTCTGTAACATACTGTATTTGATTTTATGTAATCACTTTATGTATACAAAAAGAGAAAGGGAAACAACGTCAGCTCGAATTTACACGGGGTCGATCTCGGAAATGACTCGTGTTTTCAATAAAATACCTTGCAATTAGTGAAATAACGTCTGGGATCATTCAGTAATAATCACCCTTTAATAAAAATACCATTGAGGTCATTTAAGAATCATGTAAGTTGTGTTTTGCAGATCCGATATCCTGTCATGCAAGTGATGTAGTTTTAGTCGTCCACTAAATTCGCTAAACATTGCATCCAATATTTAACGCGAGATGTGATTGGTGAATGGTGCCTTCCTAGAACAGATCTGACCAATCACGCTCCGCCTTTTACCAATCATGGGTTTTCCCAAAATGTCGTCTGTTCTGGGCTCGAGCCTCTCTGTGAACGAAAAAGCTACCGTATTTATTCAAATCGGAGATGTTGTACCTTTTAATTGCAATTAACGAAAGAAAAAAATGATTTTCGTGAACGCTGGACCTTTACTTTGTGTTTTCAAATCCCCGGAAAGACTTCAAAACTGGAGAAAATGTGCGAATTTTGCCTCGTTTTAGTGGACGACTTAAAGTACATCGACTAACACAACGGGATATCGAATTAGTATTACTCAACTTAAACGCTATAAAAAGTAACGAGGTTTCTGTTTTATTGAAGAATATTCATTGTAGTATGATTTCTAGTTATAATTTAATTGGTTACATTCTTTTTTCTATGAGATACGAAATATTTCCGAGATCGAACCTGTGTAAATTCAGGCTGCCATTGTTTCCCTTTCCTTTTTTGTATATATATAGTGATTATGTAAAATAAAAAACAGTATGTTACCGGCCCCTGTGCCCTAAGACAATATTTAATACAAGTCAGACAAAATGCAAACCAACTTACTCTTGTTTTACAAACAAGGTCATTACATATTTAACAAACGTAGAATAAGTAGTGTATTATCTTAATATCTGAGGATACGTTCAATATATATACAGTTCAAATTATAAATTCAGAATACATCAAAATATTCCAGAAATCAAATCAGTATTTGCATTTAGCTGATATGTTCTTGTGTATAAATTTACCGTTTAACCAGTATGGATACAACGCTCCACAGCTTCCTAAGGCGGGGGGATAAGTGACCAGGTCAAAGTCAAATCGGTACCATCCGAGGGTGATATAGCGATCACAGTAATTTTCGGTTCCATTGTATCGACAGTTTACTGCTCTATGTTTGGGCTCAAATAGTGTTGCTGCAGTTGCACTTTCGCAAGGTTCTAAAATTAGAACAAAAATATAAAGATTGAAGTAAAGAAGTACAGTAATTGCTATATTATGCTCTAAAATGTACAGGTTTTCTTTAAGTTTAGAAAATGTATTAAATATCATAACATTATGAGTGAGTTTCCATATTTTTCGGTTTTACGTATAAAACTTATTGATAAGAAGTATTGCGCTCATGTTAATACTTATAAGTTTGAGAAAATTACGTCCATCACAAATTTGGGACTCGCTGTTAAAGCTTTCTTTGTTTGCTAAAAAGAAACTGGCCTGCTTTCAGTAATTATTTTCTTATTTCAAACTACTCTTCCTTTCTTGACTTTTTATTCTGTACATGTATATATGTAAATATGTTCCTGTACCTCATATACCATTGTTGTGTCGGAGAGTAAATATAAAAACCGTTAAAAGTTGTGAACAAATGCGGTATGAAGAAAAGGAAGACCATCTTCAATAACATGATATCATTTGTTATTTTCAGACTAAAATCGCCAATTGACTTATTCTAAAGAAAATGGTCCGTAATAAAACAGTCCTATGCTCTATGCTTTGAGAAATGTTTTGCTGAATCTTTGAAAAATTACATTGTTTTAAAATGTGTCGGCAAATGTATATACTCTATATTGCCTCAAAGAAAATTTTTAATTAAGATATAGTTTTGATATGGTCTATTGCTTAGAATTTAAACAATCATAAAAAGTAAGACTTAAAAGTAGTTTATCAACAAAAAAAAAAAAAAAAAAAAAACGAAAAAAAAGAGAAGAACAGAATCAGATTCAAATTTTGACCGTACAACTATATTTCAGAACAAAATACCACCAACAAACATTTCTGTATCACAAAAACGTATCTAAAAATAATTGTATATACATGTATTAATCATAATTATCATTTACGCACATGTACAATTCGTTCTAAAACAAACTTAAATCTGTAGATTTCAATCCTCCAATATATTTCTAACCAATATAAGTTATGTTTCCCCGTTCTTTGTAGACGGTGGTTGATCTTGAATAGTAAACTTCCTCAAAAGTACTTTTGGGAATCGATGAAAATAGCTCACCAAAACTCAGAGGAGGAAAAACAAAAAGAAAAACTCACTTTCTGAAATGCAGTATTGGAGACTTTGTCCATCTAGAAAAAAGAATTGTATATCTTTGGAGAATTTAGTTTATTTAGTTAAAAGGTACGAAATTTGAAAATAATAAGACATAGGGAAAAAAATAAAATTTATTATAAGTATTGACTTGTGAAATTACAATTTTATGAAACTGCTTATAAAAAGGCTCGTAATATTTTATTAAAAAAATATTTTTTCTTATACAAGTACTAGAAAAGAAATTGCTATTTTAAAAATGCTAGTTATCTTTGACGCATCGTAAGAATGTAGTGTTAATTGTTACCAGAAAAGGCATCAAACCACGGAAAACAGACAATAATAGTATTCATTAGCATCCCATATACAAACATCATCTGAAACACATTGTAAAATTAATCAGGTTTGTCAACTACGAATTTATATGGACATGTTTAATATTACTGCGTTACACATGTTTGAAGTTATATTTTTAGTTCCTGTTTAAAAAAGATAATACTTTTCTAAATTTAAGCTTAACAGTATTAAAATGATTTTTACCTTGACTGTATTTTTAAGGAAAGCGTCATATACCCAGTAGTTGACTTAGATTGGAAGTGCGATCGCTATCAGTATTTTCAACATGTACATGTAAGTAAAACCACACATTTAATTGAACAGTATGACGTGTACTGAATAAGACTTTTCCTCTAAAAATACTTTAGCGTTCAATGAGTTTTTTTCCTATTCAGGCATAATTCAAATTGTACACACTATCATGCAAAGGAAAAATTAGGCAAAATTTTTAGCATTACAATTTCAAAAAGAAGTATAATAATCTCTGAAAGATAGAATGTGCATTATTCTGTTCAAATCAAATATATATTCTAAATAAAAATATGTTTTCCACTAGTGTATTTCTTGGTGAAATCCGATTTATTTACATGTGCATGTGTATTCCTGATATTCTTTTTTTTGAAAAAGCATTTGTTGTTTAATAATGGTGTGTTAAATTGTTCATTCCTATGCAACCTTTGCTCGTTGTTTTTCTTTTAAAAATGATATAGTAATTTGGAAAAATATAAATATATATCGCTCACCTCTCTCATTCATACACCGTTGGGTATATGGCTGGTTGGAGGTCGATTATGTTGAGTCACAAAACCGTCAATTATATGCATTGAGGCTGCAATTCAAGTTTTGAAAGTTACCTATTCATTTTATCTTTAATTTCATATTTCGAATATTGGATTAAAATATAGATTCTTATATTGCTCCGCTTGAATTTACCTATAGTTCAGTACATGTAATATCTTTAGTTATCGATTTCATTGTTGTCGAATTTTTTTCACCCTAAGAAAAATATGTTTCAATGTGACTGCTTTTGTTATATAAATAATTATACACATGTTTTTGATCAGTTGGTCTTTAATTGAGGACCTTGTAAAGAGAATTGATGGCACTGAACGATATTGACGAAAACTTGCTATCAATAGAAGCAAAAAGACCATCTGTAACCCTTCTGTTCGAGAGATTTTAAAGTAAAAGCTTTCTTTTTTATCACTACAATATCAGTGACCTCAAACACTATCTCCAATAGATACTCACTAAACATAAGGAATCTACTTTAAGTGTTTCAAAGCGATAAAGGTGGACCTTTTGTTTTTTTTTTGTTTTTTTTTCATAACTCAAATAAATAATGAATAAATCAAAGTGAGATAAATATGAAGAGAATATAATTTCAAAATGTATCCTACGAGACAATCCAACCTAACTTTAAACAAATAACTCAAAATCACACCAGTTTAAGAGTAAAAAAAAATTTACGGTAATTTTATTTAATTTTATCAAGATTTTATATACTGTGGCGAAATCTGATGTTAACAATAGATGAATTATTTTTTTATGTTGTTGGTCTTAAAAACAAACTATTTTTCAGTCACAGAGAAAATATTGCAATTTTTTTAAAATTCAAAATTATACATAGAAATTGGTTTAAACCCTTTTTAAAAACAGTGCTGAAACTATAAAGAATCAAATCGATAAATTAAAAGATTATCACATACTGTCTACTCAACTCCACTCCACTCTAAACAACCCTGAAAAATAAAGACAAAAACGAAAAGATTTTGAATGCTACTCACCATGTTTTTGTGCCCTCTCTTTTTTCAGTTGTATACTCTCAGTCATAATCTCGTCGTAAGGAAATCGCCGGACACCATCGTTCTCTCGATTTTTTTTTCAATACTCGAATATAAAAAGACCACGTGAGTTTTTTTCTAAAGGAATTTATTATGCGGTTGATTCAAATAAATGTTGTGTCCCTGGGAATTTTTTTTCTGTGAATATCCTTCCTTAAATGACTTCATGAAGATAATTATAAGACATATGTATTTAATTATATGAATTCTTAAACTCACACCGAAATTTATACTTATATAGGGTAAAGCGAACATTCATATATCTTAGTTGCTGTAATCATTTTCAATGGCATCAGCACAGATTTATCGCTGCTCAGTGTCCGTTACATTTAATTTACAATTCCTGATACGGATTCATAAAAAGTGTGGCGCCATAAACGCTTATTCACAATAAAAGGACGAGGAGCACTGCAGTACATTTAGTTTTTGAATGTAAATGTTACTAACTTTTTTAGCTCACCTGAGCCGAAGGCTCAAGTGAGCTTTTCTGATCACATTTTGTCCGTCGTCCGTCTGTCTGTCTGTCTGTCTGTCCGACTGTCTGTCCGTCTGTAAACTTTTCACATTTTTGACTTCTTCTCAAGAACCACTTGGCCAATTTTGACCAAACTTGGTACAAAGCATCCTTGGGTGAGAGAAAATTTAAATTGTTAAAGTGAAGGGACATATCCCCTCGCAAGGTGAGATAATCAAAAAAAGACAAAAATAGGGTGGGGTCATAAAAAAATCTTCTTCACAAGAACCACTTGGCCAGAAAAGCTGAAACTTATGTGGAAGCATCCTTGGGTAGTGTAGATTCTAAATTGTTCAAATCATGACCCCCGGGGGAAGGGCGGGGCCACAATGGGGAATCCAAGTTTTACATAGAAATATATAGGAATGATCCTTGAAAATCTTCTTCTCAAGAACCACTAGGTCAGGAAAGCTGAAACTTATGTGGAAGCATTCTGGGGTAGTGTATATTCTAAATTGTAAAACTCATAACCCCCGGGGAAAGGGCGGGGCAACAATGGGGAATCCAAGTTTTACATAGAAATATATAGGAAAAATCTTTGAAAATCTTCTTCTCAGGATCCACATGACTAAAAAAGCTGAAATTTATGTGGAAGCATCCTGGGGTAGTGTAGATTCTAAATTGTTCAAATGATGATCCCTGGGGGAAGGGCGGGGCCACAATGGGCAATCAAATTTTTACATAAAAATATATAGGAAAAATCTTTGAAAATCCTCTTCTCAAGGACCACTGGGCCAGAAAAGCTGAAACTCATGTGGAAGCATCCTGGTATAGTGTAGATTCTAAATTGTTCAAATCATGACCCCTGGGGGAAGGGCGGGGCCACAATGAGGAATCAAAGTTTAATATTGAAATACATAGGAAAAATCTTTGAAAATCTTCTTCGCAAGAAAACCTTGGGCTAAAAAAGTTGAAACTTATGTGGAAGCATCCTGGTATAGAGTAGATTCTAAATTGTTCAAACCATGACCCCCGGGGGAAGGGCGGGGCCACAATGGGGAATCAAAGTTTTATATAGAAATATATAGGAAAAATCTTTGAAAATCTTCTTCTCAAGAGCCACTGGACCAGAAAAGCTGAAACATATGTGCTCATGGAAGGATCATGGGGGTAGTGTTGATTTCAAAATTTCTAAATTATGCTCAGTGGGACAGGTTGGGGATGCAATATGTATTACAAGGGGGAAATCTGGTAAAGAATAGAATGGTCAAAGCTTTTCAGGTGAGCGATGTGGCCCATGGGCCTCTTGTTTTATGATTACGTCATTTGTTGATAACACCGGTCGACTCTAAATTAAGACATGAACGAGTTTACTCAGTATACGCACCCTTCTGAAAATAAATCTCATACTGTATGATCTTTTACTTTTCTTACATTTCGTTTTGTTTAAAACTATCGTTGATTCTGCTGTTGCCGGTGAGGTTGGGGATGTCGTCATATTTTTCGTCATCATTATTGGAGTAGAGGGCGTGATTGTAGCAAAGATCTTTGCTGCACAGTCATCAGAGGTTGGTACTGTTATTGAAGGCACTGTTGGTTTAGGAGGTGCTTCGTCGCTATAGATATATACCTATATGAATACATTGTATACTAGTATTTAAAAAAATCTAAATTTTAATGCAATGAAATAAAGTAATTTATTAAAATGAAATGAAAAGTTATTTTTATTGCCCTGTTGCCCTGACAAAAAATAGTATAGTTAACTATAGTTCACTCTAGTTAACTATAGTTAACCATTGTAAACTTTAGTAAATCAAAGTGTCAAAGTCATCATACAGTAAGACAAAACACGAAAAAAAAAATCCTTCTTAAAACAGCAAACGATGTCCAGAAAATACTTAGATCTTGTGAAAACCTAACGCTTTTCATGTGCCAACAAATCTCAAATAGTCGTCATAATACTGTAGAAGTATTTTAAATTTCACTATGTTCACGATTTAAGAATTTTCCGCGAATAATTAACCATCGTGATAATTATTTTTATTTTAACTTCATTACTGGCGAAAAAACAGGCATATGACGTGAAAATTAATATATGATTCACTGTGAAATTAAATCATCGTCCTGTTAGGTAACTCTTACAAACCGTGAAATTTTAGACACGTGAAATTAAAGATGTCTACAGTAGTCTGTAGGAAAACGGAGTACCACTCATTTTGCTCCATATAAAATGAGTGATATCACAACAAAAAGTTTATTGACATGTATCATTGAAAATAATGTTTTGCTCTTTTTTGTCGCTTTTATTTATAAAAAATATACGCCAAAATGAATCAACTTGTAGATAAAAATAATTAACGGCAGTGCATATCGACCAACAGATATGTTGCTAGATCATGTATTAATTACCTGTATTTCTTGTAATTTTATATTGCTGAATATTCTGCTTCCTGGACCTAGGGTCTGCCTAGTTCTCAATTGCAATGACACTACTCTGTCTCTGTAGCCGTGATTGTGTATGGACATACTATATATCCGTTTCCAATCGTCTGTTTCATAACTATCTCGTTCCGTATAGGTGTATGATTTAATCCAGACTTCACAAATCATGTAATCATCACGCTTAAATGATATATACTCCCTGTCACATTCAAGTAAAGTATATTTAGAAATTTTTGCAGTCACAATCAGTTGAGGCGCTCTAGTGGCATAACCGGATATCATGATAGTTTCATCTGCATATGGTATAGTTAACTGCAGCTTCAAATCAGCGCTATTTCCTTTCTTAATGTAAAGCTGGGGAGTCAATACCTGCGTAAATATATAATATATAAGCATCAAACGTCGTTAAGTGAGTATACGCTTTTAACTTATTTAAACTTGAATCGTTGCATCTAGTTAATTTGATGAAAATTCGCCACAGTCAAGGAAATTAAAGGTCTGTCGGGGTACTTTTCTATTTTTTTAGTTATTCGAAAATAAAAGCTAATCATAACGACAAAGCCAAGGACTTATAGTAACATTGAAAAGCCATGGATGCAATGTAAAAATATATTTTGTCCTACACTAGGCACTCAGGGCCATTGAACAGTGAGGAATCTTTTTCCTGCCATCACCTACTGTGACACAGGACCTCGGTTTATAGGTCTCATCTGAAGAACCGGTATCCACTTCCCACACGGGCGACAGTATAGATGGAGGCAAAGGGACTTACACAGCCTTCTATCTAAATTATTTGGGGATGTGAAGAAAGAAATGTTTCATACGCTGCTATGCTGACCCCCCCCCCCCAAAAAAAAAATTCACATATCTTATATTTATAAGTTATGCGTATTTCTATTTATTTCATTTCTATTTCAACTTCAATTATCTGTATGAAACATTTCTCTTTCAATTGAAAAAAAATTGTTATCTTCGCTGTACCAACACTTTCCTTGAAACAGAATATGAATTTTTGAAAAGTTCCGTCAACCGATTGTGAAGAGTACACCTACATGCACTACACGTTTAAGTCTTTTATCGATCTACCACAGAGAACAAAAGTAAGTCATGAAACGAAATGTATTCTATAAAAAAATATATCATTTTATAAGCCAGTGTGAAGATAACTGAAGTCAAACATACTGTGTTAACCAGTATTCAAGCTCATAAGTCCATTTAAACAATACAAATCATGATTAGAGCAATCAAGGACATCAAAGGTTGGATCAGGTTCCATGGAGGAGTGAGCATCCCATGCCGACCTTTTGTCACATTTATCATACCAGAATTCATTTATCATATATTGTAAATGTTGCCTTATTGTTGCATTCTGAGTTATGTAAAAGAATTGTGGTACAAATTAAACTTATTTGACATCTAAAACATACCCACTTTAAGGTAGGATTCTTCCCACATTTCTTGTATTTAAAAATTGATAAAATTTTCACAGAATCAATAGGACAATATCACTAAGTGATGGTATCAGTGAGAAAAAAATTGACCGTTTAATATTACAGGCAAGGTCAGGTCCCTGGACATTAAGAATAAAAAAATACTGTTTCTAATCATGCGATCCCTACTTGTAATTCAAAAGATTTCAATGTTTTTCTTTTTGCATAAAAAGGTACTACCATATAGGGCCTATAAGATGATATTACCAAATTGAAATGGATAATTTGAATAAAATGGATATTTGCTAATCCGAATTTCCTCTACTTTTCTTAAATTTTTAGGATTTATCAGTAATTTTTATATGCTTCCTATATTTAACTTTTTCCAGTTTTCACATATAGTAAAGTTGTCACATAAAGGTACAAAATGATACAAAAACTTAAAGTTTTGATCATTTACTAAAATAGAAATAACACTTTTAACGGATTTTTTGCTCAAATCTGTACTTAGATTTGAAGCATCTAAAAGCCAACATAGTTCTAGTATGTGTGAAAAATCTTATTTATTTGATATACTTTAAAACTTTAGTCCCTCATTATTAATTTGACTTACATTTGAAAATTTCGTCTGGTCTTTGATTGCCTAAAAATTATAACTAAATTCACTGTTCTATAATAATTCTGAGAAGCAGAAAAGAAGATATTTTCATACGCCACCATTCCGCCCAAAAACTAGTCCCTGCTAGTTTTTAAACGCAATTAACCATTTCTATTTAAAGTTGTATAATTGTGAAGAGGCAAGAAAAATATGGTCTTTTAAATCTCGTACAACTTAATATATAAGACAAATCAACAAATGTACTTTCATATTGAATATTCCATCTAGTCAGAAACCAGAGAAGAATCCTACCTTAATGCCAGCAAAAAATAGTGGGCTTGCTTTCGAGGCACATGGAGAACCCTCCTTAGCTGATTTAATTCCGACAACACAGTGAATCTACAAAAAGTAAAATCAGATTCATTTGCAGACAATTATTATGCATCAAGAGTTGGATAACAACAACAAATAACTTCTGGAGAACTGTTACAGAAATAGGTGTATCTTTCCTTCTTACCATAGATCCCGCTGTTTTGTTTTTCTTTAAGATGTCGAAAGCAGACAACAGTGCACGGTCTAGAGTATGGGAGGTAACAGTTTGGCCTTTAACAACTTCTAGGTCGTCTACATACCATGAGATGTCGTAAAACAACGAATCGTTTTTTAAGGGCGTAAATTTACATATCAAATTTACACTAGGGTCATATCTACTAACAACACCCCGATCTTCGCGATCCCATGATAGATTGTGATAGGAAACAGTTGGGTCCTTTGGACCATCTAGAGTGCCTAAATAGAATAGCATTAATGTTACACAGTGAATCTGCAAGGAATATGTATATTTACGTTTACTAGAAAGATACAGCTGTATAAAATTTTTACTCCACTCCGTTTATTTTAATGTTACTTAAGACTTATTTTTTAAATGACCAAGATCTATTTTCTACAAGAATCGTTCTTTTAAAAAGATCAATTAAGATTTAATTTTTTTCATTTTCAAATCTAAATCTAATTTTGTACTCACATTTTTGGTCAGATTCTACAAAGCAAGTTACAAAGTAGAAACGGTATTAAAAAGTTAACCTTTAGCAAAGCAAATCCCCCCACAGAATTTTAACAATTATGTAGTTGCCCCCGCCCTCAAATTTATTTCGAAACTAGTATTTACAGCAAAAACCGATGTGAAGTTTACTCTATAACAATAATCTCCATTGAAACCAATCGACAGGAAAATTTTGTACATATACATATACACGTACATATATATTAACGCTTCCACTACTTGGAAAATAAATGGTAAATTCAAATTTTATCCGAGTCGTTTTAATTGTGCTCAGTATGAAAAATGTAGATGATACCGTATTATAACTTTTGCAATATTTTTCTCTTCTTTCTACAGTAAATTAATCGTATGTGGGTTTAGATCATCAAAAAAATTATCATTCATCCAAGCCAGTCTAGTAATTATTTATTTTTAAAAAAGTTTCTCACAACTCGAGCAATAAAAGAATTGTCTTGACAGGATTTTGGCACTGATATCTGCGAGCATTATTCTCTAGGAGTCAATACCGTAATACACAGAAGTAAGTTCGCAATCAAGAAATATAGGTGAGCGTTAACTATATATTAGGATACATTTTCAATAAATGTACCGTTCACGGTAGCTCAGTCGGCAGAGCGCTCACTCCGTGATCGGGAGGTCGTGAGTTCGTATCTCGGCTGCGACTGACCTAGTCGTTAAAATGGGTAGCAACTGTTCCTTCGCCATGCGCTCGGCACTTTGAAGTGAAAGTTTCGGGTCCTTTGGATGAGAGTTGAAAAACCGAATCCCCGTGTCACTGTAGGCGTTGGCACGTTAAAGATCCCTCACTGCTCAATGGCCCTGAGTGCCGAGTAAAGGTCAAAATTTGAAGCCCTTCACCGGCATACGGTGACGTCTCCTTATGAGTGAAAAATTCTCGAGAGGGACGTTAAACAATAAACAATCAATCAATCAATCAATCAATCAATAAAATGCTTAAAATATTATCTCCTTACTATTCATTGAGAAGAATACTAGAAGGTTTCTTACATTTACATGTATTATTATATTACTGGTTTATAATTGTAAAGAAAAATATTAAACTTACCAAAGCAATAAGCAGAGTTACAGCAATTGACCTTGGGTAGATGATATACCATGTAGGAACTGCAGTTTTTCACGCTTAATTCGATTTCTTGTGAGCATTGGTTTGTAGTTCCAACCTTGCAAACTTTAACATTTTTCATTAGATTTGTCGGTGGATGATCACCTATATAAATAGATATATAACAAAGCCTTTTAGAATATAAAAGTTTCTTTTTGAAGAAGAAGAAATATACCGGGTAAGTGGAACTGGAAAGCATAAACAACATGCACGGTCTGTCACTTTCATACACACTCCCTCACATACAAATTATTGATTAATTGTATATTGTTTAACGTCCCTCTCGAGATTTTTTCACTCATATGGAGACGCCACCACTTGCCGGTAAAAGAACTGCAAATTTTTGTCCTGTACTACATGTAATACTCGACACCAAGGGCCATTGAACAGTCAGGGTCTTTATTGCACCAGTACCTTAACTTCAACACATGACTGTCGCCCGTTTGGCGCAGTGGGTAGAGCGTTTGCTCTAGAGTCGCGAAGTAAGGAGTCAATCCTTACGTCGCGGGTTCGAATCCCACTGTGGGACGTGGATACCGGTCCTTCGGATGAGACCGTATAAACCGAGGCCCCGTGTCGCAGTAGGTGCTGGCACGAAAAAGATCCCTCACTGCTCAAAGGCCCTAAGTGTCGAGCATAGGACAAAATTTGTAGCCCTCAACCGGCAAGTGGTGGCGTCTCCATATGAGTGAAAAATTCTCAAGAGGGGCGTTAAACAACATACAATCAATCAATCAATCAACACATGACCTCAATTTATACGGAGGACTGCTCTCCGTCTCCAACATTAGGATTCGAACCCGCGACGCAAGGATCAACTCCTTACTTGGCTACTCAAGTTTTTTCGTTCACTATCGAACATATACGTAAAAAATATGAAATCCAAGCTAGGCAGATCACTTAAATGTTCTTTAAAATAAAACATTTTCACAGTCCTACCATTTAACCAGTAAGGGTAATTTGTCCCACAAGATCCCAGAGAAGGTGGAGATGTTGGCATTTTAAGGTATCCTGCCCTGTACCATCCTGTAGTCAGGTGATTGTCACAGAGAGGCATCACATCCTGTTTGTAGGATGGAATTCTTTTCAATAGGTCCGAGATGTCAGTGTAAGAAGTACATGGATCTTCTTCATCTATATGTTGAATTAAATAACGTTCCACATTAATTTAACACCTCAAAAAGATCCGAAGTTATTTCTTCTATATTTACATTAACATATGTACTTATGTTAAAAAAGCATGCTCAATTACAAAAAAAATTGTAAATTAATAAAATACATTACACCTGAATGCTTAACTGAAAGTGTTTTTATTCGTATTTAAGAAACAGTAACTGAATCAAGACAATAAACTTTCACTTACAAGTTTGAATGATATGCCATATAGCAACAAAAATCTGCAGAATCACAGTTTTCATCTTTTGATAAGCGCAGCCTGTAACAACAAGTAAATGTTTTAGGCTGGAAACAACTAAAAACAAAATTTATTATTTATACACTTTTTACAATAAAGATTTTGAATGCCTTAAATAGGAATATCTGCCTCTGAGGACAACTCAGTTGGAGATTTAAATTTGGTATATCTACCTTTATAGGTAAATAAGTTGTTAAAGATACTAAAATTCTACGAATTGTCGAAGTATTAAAAGGTTCTTTTTCATATTTCAGACTTCGTACACACCGACCACCCGCTCGCCTTGAATTGGTTGCGTCTCAAAGGAATATCAAACAAACAAAAGCAAACCAAACCAAAATCCACTGCTACAAAACCTAAGAAGTTAAGAGAAACGTTTTTACTGCTTTTAAATTCAAATTATATGTATGCATTTATTAATTACATAAAGAAAATAACTAATGAAATAACAAAGATCATATTTACCGCATTCGCCAAGTAAGAAGAACAGATAAAATATTGCCAAACCCTTCCTTTTATGATGTTTATAAGTTTACAATCAAATATAGCACTGATAAATTTCTTTAAGTTGGTGAGGTCGGGCCACTTTAGAAGCAATTATTTTCTAAGTATTTTTGCTTAAGATGAAATGAATTTTTCCTTATGTTCTCATCAGGAAGATTAAAATATTTTCCTTTTTTTCTTAATATGCTTGACTCTATTTAAAGAAATATATAAACTCGAAAAAGTTAACTGTATGGGCAAATAACGATACACAGATGTACGGTACTTTTTAGTTGATGATTTTATAAAGCAATAATGTATTTGCAGAGCGCAAATAAATCCAAACAAAGGCTTATTAAAAATCGCTAATACTTAATATGTAATACAATAAAGCCTTAAAAAAGCAATCAAATTATTAAAGAACGTACAGGCACGATTGGTAATAAACGTGATAATCGTACAATTGTTGTGTGTTTCGGTTTTAGTTGAAATATTTCATTACTCCATGCTTGAATTTTGAGAGTTTTGAGTAATTGTGACAAGCTCAACTATTTTGTTACTGCTCAGGAGAAAAAAAGTAAACAGGATATATGTGAAAATCTTCTTTGTTTTTCATATCAAACACCATAGAATTAATTTAGATTTACAATACATATGCTTAATGTGATTATTAATGAGTTCAAGCCCTTGCCATACACATCTCGAACCCGAATTTTAGTTTCAGTTTTTATCTCAATTGAACTAAGAGCTCAAGTGAGCTATTCTGATCAACCATTGTCTTTCGTCTGTCCGCCTGTCTAGCTGTCCTTCTGTCTCTCCGTCCATCCGTCTATCTGAATTTTTTTCGCATTTTTAACTTCTCTAAAGAGCCATTGGACCAAGTTTAAAATCGCTACAAAGCATCCATGATTGAAGGAAAGACTATATTGCTAAAATAGAGATCCAAACGTCTTCCCTCAACAAGAAAAGAAAAAAATAGGGTGTAGTAATTTAACAAGGGACCCACTGGCCTCTTGGGGCACCGGAGTTTCATGCATCGATTTTCCAAATTTTTCGACAATTGAAGTTGGATTGTGTTTTGAACCAGAGGCCCTGATTTTACCGTTTTGAAAGAGGCTCCTTTTCTTATCATAACTATTCACTTAAAATGCTTTCTTTGATGATCAACTTCAGAGGCAGAGCTGAGGAAAAAAAATGCATTTTCACTATATAACCAGTAGTGCCCCACACATCTGGGGCCACAATTTTAACAACATAAATTTTTGATTAATACTAATGAACAGATTCAACATAAATTCAATTTCAGTATAACTATTCACTTAAAATGCTTTCTTTGATAATCAACTTCAGAGGCAGAGCTGAGGAACAAAAAAAAAAGAAATGCTTTTTCACTATATAACCACTAGTGCCCCACACACCTGGGGCCACACTTTTAACAACATAAATATTTGATTAATACTAATGAAAAGATTTAACATAAATTTATTTTCAGTATGAAATCATTAGAGACCACCCTCCCCCCTCCAAAAAAAAAAAAACACCGTGACTCTTGCCTAAGTGACTATAAAATTCACAATTTATGAAAAGGCACATTTTCCTCATCATATATATAGCTATATTCTTAGATCAACAGCAAAGTACCCAAGAGCGGTGGAGAATATTTCCATCAGAATGTTTTAAGTCTTGTGTGGAATCACACAGACTTGTCAGACAGGCAAATTCATGAAGCGCGCTAGGCGGTCACGTTCAAGTCTGTGTCATGAACACCACAGCAATTCACAATTAACATAAAACATTCCTTATATTTACATCTGACATCTTACAACATGTTTTTAAGCACCAAAAATATACCTTATATGTGTACATTTCTCGCTGTCATTTATCCTCGCATCTTTACTAATGTCGATGTAGCCTCAATGCGACGTGTTTCTCAGTGTATATTTCTACACGCGAAAATGACATTCAAATCAATTACACAGTAAACAGCGAAAGTAAATTAAAATTATTAATGCATTTCACCAGGGACCTGTATACTAACGGGATAGGCAACTCCTTCATCGCCATGTTTATTTACCCAAATCATCACGCACGACACTACAAGTTTTTCAATTTACGTTTATTCCCAGTAAACAGGATATTTTCTGATTATTATCATTTATTCCTTTTCTGTATTGGAATTGATTTATTAATAAATTTTAAAGCATAATAATAATATAATTTAAATATAAAGAAAACAAACACCGAAATCGGCGATTTCTCGGAAATATGGCCGATCGGGGCATGTGCTGATTTTGCATAAAACAAAATTACTACTAAGATAAGGAGTATAATACGTGCTAACAACAAATCTTGAATGATTTTTTGACAGATAATTAAAGGATTTGATCTCAATTATGCGATAGCTTTAGAGATATAATTAATTAAAGTTGACACGAAATCCCGCGACTTAGGAGATATCGCGAGACTTGCGGTAGTTGCTTATCCCGTTAGTATATAGGTCCCTGATTTCACTATATACCATTAGAGCCCCGTCCTAACATGAGAACCCATGACCAAGGAGTCTTGAAATTCAAAATACTCAAAAAAGGAGCCTTTGTTAATCATAACTATCCAATGAAGTCTTCGGCATAATACCAATGGCAATTAAAATACCAGTGGCAATGATATTTACGACTTTGAATGAAGTACTTTTGCTTCTCAATATTATATATCAAATTCATTATCTAAATACCCAGGAGCAGAGGAGAATAATTCTAATGCATCAATACATTTTCACTATATGATAATTAGATCCACACCCGTACATCTGATCAAATGACACAGGGGCCATGAAATTCACAATTCTGGAAGAGGCACTCTTCCTCATACTTAAATGCTTAGTTCATCTGCAAATTCCCAGGAGTAGAGGGGAAGAAATTTGACGTATAATGAGATGTTCACTATTTATCACTTACAGCCCCTCCCTAGCGCAAGAATCCCATGACCCAAGTGCCATGGAATTTTGCATAAAATTCCCATAAATGCCAACAGTTTGACTGCTTGAGGTCAAGGAGTAAAAAAAGATTTTTTTTTTAAATCCATTAACTTTGATGATTTGAATTGAGCCCCACAATTTTGGCCAGTAGAACAGGGACCATGGAAGTCACATCTTTGTCTCCTTCACTCAAAGATGCCATACGCTAAAATTGGACAAATTTGATCGTGCGGTCTTAAGGAAGACGTTTGAATTTTCAAATGTAAACACACGGCGCATGACACGGCGGACAGCGGTCGCCACACAACGATTGGCGAAAAAACACCGATAGGAGTAGGTAACATGAGGGACTCTTAAAATCCCCAAGAACCAATGGACCAGTGAGAAAACTGAAACGTTACGAAGCATCCTTGGGAGGCGTTGATTCTAAATTGAAAAAAAAAAATCATGACCTCTGTCGGTGGTGTAGATCCACAATTGGATATCCAAGTAAAACTATGCTTATACTGAAGCAATCTATGGTATGTGGCAACGCACTTTGAAAAAATTACGCACTTTGAAAAATTTTTTCAAAGTGCTTTAAAACTGGGACAAAATTAACGCACTTTAAAAGTGCGTTAAATTTGGGACATACTCAACGCACATTGAAAAAAATTTTCAAATTGCGTTAAGAGTGTACATCAACATTTTTACCATGGGGTAATTTAACGCATTTTGAAAAATATTTTTAAAACAAAAACTCTAGACTTAGATTTTAGTAATCGGAGAATCAATTTGTAACAATTATCTTTTGCAAAACTTTTTAATTTATTTTAATGATTTAACCTCATTGAGAACAAAAAGACGAGTAGAAAGACTTTCAGCCCAACTTTTTTTTTCTCATACATAGCCGTCTTTAGCAAATTGAACGTGCCCCCCCCCCAAGCTAAGCCCTAATTTCCAGTGCCTATATTATGTACATGTATATCTTTTCAAAATATTTGTGTGCCTATGCCCCCCCTCCCGGTTCCGATGCCTATGCTACAAATATATGTATTTGCATAACTGATATGACGTTGAAAATTTTCAATAAAATTTAGTTTTACATAAAATGCAAACAGGAAAAAATTAAGTACAGTACAACATTTAAGAAAGTAAGAATTTTCAAAGTATGGAAAAATCAAAATCACTCACTTTCAAATTCTAAAGAGACCTTATCACTGAAAAGTTACCAACAGGTTAAATTATTTATTATACCTAAGATTTACAAGAATACCCAGCATACACATTTTTTTTTCAAAGTGCGTTAATGTGGTCGATATTAACGCAGTTTGAAAAGAATTTTTTTTTCAAAGTGCGTTGTAACAATGGTAGCATAAGTTCTAATTTGTATAATCATGACCCCGAAGAAAGGATTGGACCACAATAGGGAACCCAAGTTTTACACTGAGCCATATACAAATGTAGGAAAAATCTCTAAAAATCATTTTGTCAAGAACCTCTGGGCCTGAACGGCTGAATTTATTGTGGAAGTTTTGTGGGGTAGAGTAGATTCTAAATTGTTAAAAGCAAGACCTTGGGGGTTAAGTTGAGGCAACAATAGGGGATCCAATCTTTACATTTAATACAGTGAAAACTCTTAAATCCGACATATATGCAATCCATGACACTGTGAATTCTGACTTATATTCCTTCCTATTCAACTATCCTATGTTAAACACTGTGAAATCCAAAATCCAGTTTATTCCGACACGAACTTCGTCCTCCTTTACGTGTCGGATTAATCAGGTTTCACTGTATACATAAAATATCTTTACCAAAAAAATCTTCTCCTCAAGAATACTGTGTTAAAAATAATTGATTTAATGTGGAAGCATTATGCTGGAGTCAGTTGTTTCTAAATCCTTTAATCCATGACCTCCGAAAGTAATGATTGGCAACAAGAGGGAATCAAATTTTTACATTGAATATAAGAACAGATTCTATCCTTATGTGTCTATGTGAAAGCATACCGGTGTTGTGTAGATTCTAAATTGTAAAAATCAAGACCAGAGGGGAAAGTGAAGCTACATAGGGAATCCAAGTTTACATGAAATATATTTTAAAATCCCCTCAAGGATTTATTTGGCAGCAAGAGCTGAAGCTTAGGTGGTAGCATTCTGGTGTAGTGTAAATTCAAAAACGTTCAAAAGTGAAACCCCATGTGAAGTTATTGTCATAATAGCTATTACAGCGGAAAGGCGAATTAGTTTTGTAAAGAACTGCAGGGCCAAATTACTCAGGTGAGCGTTGTGGCTGAAGGGAATCTTATTTTTTGTAATTTCGTTTCTTATTTAGTAATTTTGGTTTTTTTGTATAATTTTTTTTTGTATTTTAGTTTCTTACTTAATATTAGATTAATATTTTTATTTTGTATTGTCTTTTTAAAATATTTGTTTTCGTTTTCTTTTAATATTTCGTCTGTTTGATTTTTATTCAATGTTTCTTTTTTTATTTTATTTATTCTACTTGGTATGTAATATTTTCTGTGTTTTTTTTTTTTTTATTGAAAACAATTCTTTTAAAATTGTAATTTTTTTGGTTTGTACAATTGGGTTTCCGTAGTTATCGTTGCATCGCGTGAAGATTATCTCAACATTACTCTAAATTCATTGCGTAATAGACCTATAACCTACAAGCAATGTGTTGTGATAGTGAAGTACATGAACCTCTCTGGATTCCATAGATACACATGTGCTTTGAAGAGCAATGAACATTCAAATATAATAACAAAGTATTCTAATTACAGTAAAATTTTGGATAACACTAACATTACATTGTCTTTTTCTTTAAATATGAACACTAAAGCTAAGTTTCACAGACATTTCTATGATTTGCATTAGTTATTCGATCTGTTCATTTTATAATTTAAATTTCTCCGAAATATAAATCTAAATGTAATTAATTCTAACTTGGTTAATCTTAAGTAAATCTTAAGTATAACTTACATTGTACACCCCTACCTCGAAATGAGCCTCTCACACAAATTGAAAAAAATATTGATTAGATTTTCTTAACTAAATGATTACATAAGTTTACAAGATCATAAGCAAGAATTTGCGGTCATCAGCCCGTTGAGTCGCAGGAATTTGCGGATAATAGCAGAAAACACTCAGTTCACTTTTTTTCAAATACAATTACCATGTTATTATACCTGCTTTGATAACCATCTTAAATAACAGTTTTCATAACATGTACGTTTGTTTCTAGAGTTATATGAAATAGAGTTTGATATGCAGTAAAACATATCTAACTTCACGAAAAAACGCCCTTTAAGCGAAATGTTTTAAAAGAAATCAGTATTTATCTCTAACGCACACTGCTTCTCAAAACTATCAGGAAAAAAGTAATTTATCGCAGGTAAGACGTTTAGAGTCCCCTGCTACCTGATAAAAGTCGGTGATTCTTCTGCAAAAGTTGACAATCAGAAATAATAACACGATTTTTCCCAGGAGAAAATTTCACTTCTTGTACGGAATACATTGTAAATTACAGTAGATTTAGAGACAGATCTTTATAAAGTCGTGCAACAACTTTAATTGTCAGTGTCCAGTTCTATGAGCATTTGCTTTAGTGTTCAAAAGTTTTAACTTCTAATTTTGAAGCCAGCTAGCTGCAGAGCGTTGGTTGTATACAATTGTTGAAAATATTTCATGGATATCTATGTACAGGGAAAGGACTCAAAGAAAGTAATGATGTATGAACCTTTCATTGAAAAAATTGATTTCACAAAATTTTATGATGTTAAGTTTTTCCCACAATTTTTGACACCTAAATATTGAAATTATTTTCCCTAAATTCTGAGCAAAAAGCAATCAAGCAAGAATGTCAAAATACATTTATCGTTAAAATGAATTAAAACAATTATCTATCGAAAAATAAATTTATCATGCATACATCTACACTAAAACAAAAGAACATATATATATTTTTTAGTTTTGTATAAATTTGTTATGCTTCAGCTTTAACTCTTCAAGTGAAAGAGAACAAAATTCCCAAAATAGTGACTGTAAACTTTTTAAAAATATTCAGTATTAGTAAACTTATCTATGTATTTTGTACTAAAAAACTAAATACGATGAATTAAATTCAATTCACTTCGTTACGTAAGACAAAAAACCTTCTGTATCAATATACATGTATAACATATAAACAGAAAAGCATAGCACAGGTATATTTTTTCTTAGATTTAGTGTTTTTTCTATGCCGTTATCTGACATATAATAATTGCAACATATTATTTTTCTATGATTTCTTAGGTTATACTTGAAGCATCAACTGTGAAGGCTAGGACGAATAAATAAATTGATTTTATAATTTAAAACTTAATATGGTAAAAATAGATAAAACAAAAATTAATAATGCATGATAAATCTACATTGTGATAATGTATCGCATTACAAACAAATGTTATTTTATGCATCTGATGAAATCTACGTCAATCACCACAATGTTATTTTAAAACCGGATGTTAAAAATATTAAGCTACAACCGCAAAACACACAATGATACCATAATGCAATAACCTCTCACTACAAGATATGAACAAGTACATGTATATATTATCCCAATTAACACACTCTTTAAATAATTGTGCAAATTGTGATTATTCTTCATGAACATGATATTACACTAAACAGCAACAAGTATCTCAAACAAAAAAACAGGAGTAGGCAAGTGATTTGTTTACGCTGAATTGCCCTAGTTTTAAAGCATATCGCCGCCATACATTTCCTTCCTGATGGGAAGAGAAGAAAACACTTAGATGGCAGCCACACTAGGATTTTGACATCTGTTTTTGCTAACAAAGGTAACGTAAAACTCTTATACTTTTAAAGTTTTCTTTTAGTTTTGCAAGAACATCAATATCAATATACATTAACAAAAAGTCAAAACGTAAATACATAAGTGTAGGATTGCACATGATAAATACTTTCTATATTAGCATGTGGATTTTTGTCTTTCTTTTGTTTCATTAAACCACTATACTGTAGCTTCGACACTTCAATTGTTTTATTATGGAATTTACGTTTTTTTTTGCATAAAGATGAATATATACAAAAAGTTTTTTATGGTGTTTTCTTTTTTCCTTTACTTTTGAAGATGAAGTCACAATCCCTGACAGTAAAGATTGTTGTTATGATTTGCTTGCTGTCTATTGATGTGACAGGTGAAATTAAATTTTTGTTTCTTATATACATTTAACAATATGTATAATACATTTTCAAAACATTATCACGCGTATCATACAAGAGAACTATACAAGATAACTTCTTATCAAATATATATATACCCAATACTCAAAGTTATTGGTTTTCTTTTGAGTGAGTGTTTTTTAAAATAAAGTTTATGCTTTTAAAAAAAATTATTAACTTCTCTCCATTTCCCCCTCCAAAAGGAAAAGTAAAAAACTTTCAGGACATTATAGTACGTTTTAGACATTATGGTACGTTTTGGTCCAAGTTTATTTAATAGGGACATGGCAGATATCTTGATCCCCTCTCACTGGTTTATTGCAGGTATCCCTCCTGGAAGTTCATCCATTTAATAATCAGAAAAAAAACTTCAAAGTGGACTTCTTCTCTGTCTTGACAATTGTATAATTTAAATCTCAATGAAATCATATAGCAGTGTTTTAGCAAGGATTTAATTTTGGCATTAATAGTGTAGGAACTAAGACCGCTAAATTTTGAAAAATTACTTGCAATTTACTTATAATAATTTCTTAAGTGAGTATTTTGAAATTGCTAAAAATTACAACTCGCTAGAAATTAAATACAAGTTAGGACAAATCGCTAAATTTGCGTCTCAATTAAATTTCCACTTATACAGTATCTCTTTAATTGTAGGAAAAAAAGTTTTAACAAAGAATGAGATAAATCCTCCCCACCCCCAATATTTTTAATTAATGCTCCAGTTTTATTATAATGTCATATGATTTGATAAATAAAATTCCAATCATTTTCAGTAGTCAAAGCAGAAAAAATTGAATTTTTCCTAATGTTAAACATATATTTCTCAATAATTTTAGAATTCGATATTTGCAATAGTCATGAGTAAAAAAACATACAATTGTTTTTTTTTCCCAATTATATTTCCTTTAATATAAAACTGTGATAAATCGTTGAAATTCACCACTGAAAAAAACCCCATAATTGACCATTGGAAGAATTAGCACAGTGAAAAGTGCATCACTTTGTAACGTTATCTAAAATAATGATAAAAACAATATACATAAGAGGATTAAAGAGCCAAAACAAGGGTAAACGTGAGAGTTTCAAAAAATACAAACGTCACTTCAGAAGGTTCAGAATATGTGTTTGTTTATCAAAATTAATATTTACAAATGTACTCAGCTTACTTCTGCTTTTTCTTTATGTGTCTTTATATAAGTTTTTTTTATGTACATTCAGATAAAACATGATATGTTATATTGTTCAGACACCGCATGCATAAAAAAATTGCATTGACCCTTCATGATTCCAAATAAATTGTTCTTTTTTTGTCAAATTACAATATATTATTCTTTACTAATAATAAAAGATTAAGATAATTCATGTGTTCAGTATTTAATACCATTAAAATATTTTAATAACAACAGATAATAACAACATTGATTTTAAAAGATTAAAATTAAAATTATATCCATTTAAATCATTAACATTTAGAACAACGTTACTTTTATGATTTCCATATTAAAATGCAGTTAATTGCATTTATTTTTAAAAAAACAAACACATCAATGTAAATGTATTTGATTTAGTTTATAAAAATTGTCAATATTTTTCAGAAGCGAGTAGGATGTGGTTTTGCAAAACAGATGGTAAGTAAACTACAACTCCTTCTTACGATTAAAGAAGAAAAACAAATGTTATTTGCTGATTAAAATAAATTTTATTCTTCCGTTATGGATAGTATTGTATAGTTGTCAAAACAATTTTGATTACATTTAAAAGAAAAACGGAAAACCATTGTTTTCTTTTAAACAGCTGTTTTGTTCCAGTTAACAAAATGCCTCAAGGCTCATTTAAAATTAGTTTTATCCTAGATCCAAGTCTGGAACAGACATATTTCATGGTTCTTTCTATGAGGCATTCTGTGAAATCTACAAAACATAAAAATACAAAATAAGTCTTGTTGATTAACAACTTCTGGTAATAATAAAAAAAAATCCAAGAAACTAATATGGATTCACAAGTAAACATTACCAAATTAATTCACACATTCAAATCCTAGATTTTAGATTCTACTGTAATTTTTTAAGCACCATAAACAACAAATTATTAACTTGTCTTGTTCAAATATCACAGAATATTTTGCCAAATTTAACATTAAACTGACTTTATAGCAGCTTTGAGGATTTTTAATCAATGCAAGTTAAAATATAAACAAAAATACCGATCATATGTACAATAAATAGTTTAAAAAGAAAAATATTTACAAAATAACCTAATATTCAGTCAATTTTCTATGATAAAAGTGTTTATGGTTGCTGCTGTCTATAACTAGAAGTTTATTTAAAGAAAAAATGCTTGTGCAACAACCTCGTGCAAACTACCGAAAATGTAATAATACAAGAAAAAGCTAAACTAAGTAAAGGCGGGCATTAAATTTCTGGATTGATCGAGTGTGGTAACATTACATAAGCCATTGAAATGTTTCTTCACAAAAATGCAAAAATATATGTACATAGTGTACTAAAACCAATCCATTTTATAACATTTTAACAGAGAAATACTGCAATTTATTTATTGAATAAAAATGATATTCTGTCATACTGTGAAAGGATATCAAAATGATAGCCTTTCACGGTTTGACAAATATAAGAAGAGCGGGAAAATTCTCGATTTCCCTTTCCATAACGAAAAGTGTTAAAAAATATCCCATAGCTTATAAGATAGAGAACGAGTTAATAAACCATTCTGACTGAGTTCAAGACTGCAAAAGTTCCTCAAATATGTTGTTGAAATTCATGTTTTAAATGTTTTCAATCTCACATCACTTAGCTATGACGTCTTCACCGCTCAACTTTGACGTCATATAGCTTTTGACTGATTTGCAAAAAGACATAGGCAAAGAGGAAATCAAAGAAATTGTAATAAACAGAAAATTCAATGTTTTGTATTTGAAACTTGGGATTTACTTCGCATTGGTGGGAATATATGAAAATCCTGTCCCACTTGTGAAATAAATCTCATATTCAACTACAAAGCATTGAATATCCTCTCTTTATATAAAGATAAATTCATTGATGATTAAGCATATACTGCTTTGAATGTTCTCTTTATAGATGCCTGTCATGCTGCTAACATAACAACACCTTACCAGCCTAAACTACGAGCCAAAAACTGCCAGTTTAATAAAACTCCGTATTGTGACCGCTTCATTACCCCCGGCTGGTACAGGTTTAAAGATGACATGCTGAATCATCCACCAGATTTATTTCAATGTGGAGCTGTATATCCCTATTGGCTCAATGGTAACCAATAAGATATTCTCGAAAAGACAAATTCCAGACCCTGAGTGTGAAAAGTACACTATATGCATAGGGGATGGGGGAAACTGCACAGATATTTCATTTTATTATTTTGTTAAGATGTCCTCCAGTTTTTAAAAAGAAAAAAAAAGAAAAGGGTTTCTTTACGGACTTAATTGTTTCTTCACATGCAATTCAACCCTTAAAAATTTGTTATTGTTACATCCTTTGACTTTCATACATATTTATCTTAGTCTTGAAATAGTTGAGCAATTCTTGTCATATCAACATAAAATCTTATTTATGGTGTTGTATAGCTTTTTAGTTTTTTTATTATGTTGATAAAAACGGTAACTATATTGCGTGGTTCCTCTGAAAAAAATTTCGTCAAAACAAAATATCATCCAAAATATTTCCTGTTTTGACAAATAAAATGTAAGTTTGGTGCATTTTCAAAGTTTTGAGCTTTATTTAACTTTCCTCTGCCTAAAGTCTCGAACTGATAAAATGTTAGGGAAATATTTTTCTTTAAAAGAAATAGTTGATAAATGTTTTCGCCTATAGGTTTGACAAATTGTTGCATTTGTAATATCAATTTCTAGGAACGCTTCCATCAAAGGAAAACGAAGAGGTTGACAGAATCGTATGCAAAGTTGGTTTCAGAGAGAAATGCATCAGAAAAGTCACTGTCAGTATAAGACACTGTGGATCATTCAACGCCTACTGTCTTCCTACCTTAGGCGCGTGTTCCGAAAGATATTGCTTCGGTAATTATTTTTTTAAAAACTATTTAATTGCTTATTTGATTGGTCCTAATGCTCATTCAAGTTTCTCTGATCAAAGTTTTATGCATCCGTCTCTTCCGTCTGTTGGTAGATATGCCCCTCATTAGATAGTGTTTTAATTCAAGTCTGAAATCTTTATTTATTTGAAATAACCTGTGGAAATATTGCGTGAATTCTTTGGTAAAAGATGTTTTTAACAGAATTCAAATGACGTTGTTACAAAGGGAAATCTTATTCTCTAAACCACCAAGGCCAAATTGGTCATTTCGATACATAGATTTATTAAAAGATTCGGGCATGGTTATGTCATACCTTGTTTTAGCGCTAAGATAAGACCAGTGTGTGATCCACGTCTGAAGTAATTCTAGAATATTCCTTTGTAGAAAAAATCAAGAAAAAAATTGCTTTTGAGTCATGGATATATTATTTTAAGTATTTTTTTTCTTTAAGATTCACAAACCAAACTTTACTGTCTAATAAAGAATTTATATTTTTATCTATACATTATTTTTTTCAAACAAACGTTTCATTTTTTTTTCAAAATATATAAAAGTAATTTTGAACTCTAGGAAGGATAACAGTGAATTTGTCTTTTTTGAAACGAATTCAAATAATAAACAACCATAAATTTATCTAGGTGAGAGAGATGCTGCTTGTGATCAAATCAATAGCTCTCCTCGACCAGCCACACCATCGACGGTAACAAAAACAATACAGAAAGTGATGAATGGTTCTTTAGAAAAACCAAAAGAACCATCCATAGAAAGCCTGCAGAATCGACTCTTAGCTGAGATTTGTTTATCTGGTAAGTACATGTATAATAATAAGGAGTTTGATGTATTACTCCTCGTAAAAATCTGATATTTCGTGGAATTGATTACGACATATTTATTGATAATAAGTATTTAAAAGAAAACAAGGGTTTTTTTTATTTTTTAATTTTTCTTTAATTATAGATCCATGTAAATTGAACGACCTCCCTAAGATTCCCTTTGCTGAAAACAGGGCCGTAAATTGCAAATATTCGAATTTGATGCAATCTTGCGACAGAGATTTGCTCCCAGGGTGGTATAAGGCAGAAGCAGGAGAACCAACTCTTCTTAATAGATGTCCAAATGTTCTTTCTTGTGGCACTCTATATCCTGTTTGGATGGATGGTACAGATTCTTTTCATCTAAGCAAATAATACTAAATGTTTTCCGATTACATAACATTTTGTCAGGCAATCTTGATCCTGGCGGAATTACCTTTTCATTAAAATTTTCTTTTTTTTAGTTGCGTATTAATTTTTTTACATTGAAGCCTATGAATACATTTACATCCTGGATAATTCAAATAAGCAATATGACATACGGATAGAAAGAACAGCTTATAAATCAAAGTTATAAAATCTTTCTTGGCAAAAAGCTATTTTTTTTCTGTGCTTATAAAGCTTATGGAGCTTTTAACTATCCACTTCGTTTAGCATGATGTCGGGATGGACCTAAGTTGAACACGTTACAACTGAAAATTAATATCATGTTGATTATAATAATACTGGTATCTATCTTTAAAAAACTATATTTTCATTGAAAGGTATTCATCCAGCTGTAAATGAAGGTATTGTTCAAAGACCAATCTGTGTTTCTGCATCCGGATTTGGGATGTCTCAATCTTGCTGTCATGAGAGAAGTCACATATATGTGAGAAACTGTGGACGTTACATGGCGTATTGTTTGAGATCTCTGAATAAATGCGAGGAGCGATATTGCATGGGTATAATTATATCTTTTTTGAAATCTGCCAGATTTTATTTATAATGATTCGAAACGTTATTAAAACACTTTAATCTAAATTACTTCCAGATGACAATGAGACATGCACTGATAATCCTGTTTTATCAGAGGATCCTTCTTTATTTCAGAGTAAGTAACTGTATACTACATTAAAAAAATAGAAATAACCATATACTCTGTTTATTTAGTTTATGACTTTTGCTCAAGTTCTGTCTTATTGCAGTTCTGGATTGGTAAAAATTCAAGATTAATTATTTTCCATTAAAACATGTAAAGCATGCAGTAGTATTTGGTTTATTACAGCTCATTCAATTCATTTAAAAAGATTTTTTTTAAATTTTAGGCAAACAGTCCCAGGTGCCAATTATTGTAACAGGCGTAGTTATGACTATACTTATGATAATTGCAACAACACTTATAATCATTGTTTTCAAGAATAGGTTTGTATGAGCATTTATGGAGATTTGACATTATGACCGGTGTTCTAATTTACGTATGATATAATATATAAAATATGATAAACATGCCTTCGTGTTTTTGTACACTTTTTAAGCAACCTGCATTCTTGCACTAAAAAATCAAAGAGAAGCTAATTCGCTTTCCTGAGATCTTTAACTTCGAAAAAAATGTTCAGTATTCAAAAGTGGCCTCAGATAACTCCACCTCCCAGATTTTCACTTACTTAAATCACTTATCTAGGGTGTTCCTATAACATTTTTGAAGATTTTATAGATTTTTCCCTATACGTTTGACATTATGCTTTGAATTTACTTTACCAGGAGGTACACTTTCTTTGGATGATTTTGTATCATGTAGTAAATTGTATATCGGTTTTTTGCAGTAGAGAAACTAACTATGAAAAACCAAATAAACTAATGGATATCAACGGAGATTATGAAATATTGCGAAACGGATATACATTTTTGAAGTTCCCAGAGAAGACAACCTCAAATGAAGAGTGTCCTCAAAGCGAAGCCCATGTCTACTGTGTGATAAATGATTTGTATTAAAAACCTCTTCAATGACTTCAACAGATGAGAACTATTTATATAAGTTGTAATTGTAATTGTCGTTGACTGATACTTTCCAGGTATACCAACGACGATCGTAAAACTCTTAATCAAATGGATTAACATTTATGTATAAAGTCCTTAACTGTAAAGTACATTTGCAAACATGTTAAACTGCCTGATATTTAGATAATTCTACATTTAGAGAGAAAAGCATGTGCCATCATGAATCATTTACCGGAATTTGAAAAGTCAAGTTTTTAAATGGCATTTAAGATAAATTGTCGTGTGAAAAGCTTTTCTGATCCGTGTTTGTCCTTTTTTTGTTTTTTGTATTTTATATATTCTTTTCCAATAAAAATAGACAAATTTCGGAAACTGAACACATTTTTGGATATACTACATTCTTTTAATGATAAAAAGTTTTTTAACATACGGGGTTATACGGGGTATATATATCTCTCAATTAACTGGATACATACGAACACGTTCTACGCATTAACAATTTCTCAAACGAGATGAATGATTGAGAGGTTAAACAAGTCAATAAAACAAAAATTTCAACAGTCCTATTTAAAGTTTATTTCTATTCTTATGGCGGACTAAGAAAGGATTAATGTTTGACTATGAAAATTGTACTCTTTAGAGGTTGTTTTTGGAACACCCGCGTACCTTTTGTAAGAATCTAAATTTTATTTATATCACTGGTCATAAATAGTTTTCATAAAAAAACGCTGCTAAGATACTAACAGTAGTAAAGGGGAAACTTCAAGAGTACTGTGCAACATTATTTTCAAGAAGTGGTGAAAATCAGATGTGGATATTTAAAATTTCAGCTGAACTTTTGGAAAATTTGAAATCACAAGATTTTACCAAAATCAACAGCTAAAAACTCAGGACTATTCAACACTATGCATAACAATTCCTCGCGATAAATTAAAATTCATGTTTTCATGTCATTGACAGCTGCTTTTTCATTAAAAACGGAGCTCATAAATCTACTCACCTTTTCATTGGTTCATTTTGATAAAAAAAATTTGACAGTGCATACAAGTACTCTTAAGATGACATCAAATAGATTCTTGAGTTTCTGATAAACAATATCTATGTGGTTATTGGAGACTAGGTCTTCCATCATTCGTTTGGAATTTCCATGGGTACCAACTGTACCCAGATATAAGCAGACATATTTCTGTATTTATATAAAGCAGAGTATGTCAAAAATCTTATACGTGAAAAGAAGAAAACACTTGCAGTGGCTTTCAATTCAACATTTAGATATATCGACGACTTATTGTGAAATAACAATGGTAATTTCCCTTCTTATGTTGATACAATATTTCCCAGTTAGATTGAGATAAAAGATACCACAGAATCTGACATATCTGTTTTCTTATTTGGATATTTCACTTAAAAAGACGCTAATGGTAATTTTACAGCCAAGCTCTGAGATAAAGGTATTGTCCTTTAATTTCAATCGTCAGCGTCCCTTACTTCATCACCTGCATACAGGGTTTATATCTCTAAGTTGATTCGAAAAGCATGAACATCTACATATATGTAAAAATTCTAAAAATAATTATTGAAAAACAATTTTGAAGCAAGAATATCAGCAGTTTTGTTTAAATGCATAATTTCGTAGGCTCTATGTTCGATTCAATGACCTTGTCAGCAAATACAATTTATCATATAGTCAAATGACGATTTTCATTCTAATTGTTGTTCCATTATTGACAAACTGAACTGACAACAGAATGTCCGGTTATTTCCCGATCATGACAAGGAGAACACAGCGGGTGTGACCGGTTGGCAGGGGACGCTGATCCCTCCGTGGCATATGATTTTACCTCTACTGTCTCATGGGCCGATACTTGCACTTCTCTTTTTCTTGTATTGTTTAATGGAATTTTGGGCTTGAAATTGCCCTTTATCTCCTTATTAGATAAATTTAACAGTTAAAATGCTAGTATTTTTTTTTGCCACATTTACATTTGGAATAGAAAATATTGTATTAAAGATAAGTTTCGATATCAATCTTAATAAAGAAATATAAATACTTGGACATACACTTGTCAAAATCAAAATTTTTATATTAATAAAGTCATTTATTTGAGCTTTTCCACTTATAAAATTGCATGTTCATCTTTTATGCAAAAGAATAAATGCGGTGGCCTGTAGTTTTTATCTGAAATTAAAAGTTAGATTGTTGTAAACATTCTAATAACTCCTCAGAAAATATCAAAATTGCATTTTCATGATTTGTGTTTTAAAATTATGAAACTTGTATTTTCTTAATTTTCAAGAAATTCCTAACTATGAACTGATATGATTTAACAAAAAAAGATTTGATGTCTAGAACAAAAAAAATCTAAGACTTAAGGTTAAGAACGTTAACAGTGATTAATTTGAATGAGCACATTGCTTAGATTGAAGTGGCCGATTTAAGAGTTCTGGAAAACCCAGATTGAATGTGTGTTAGATAATGCACGTTGCATGGACATATTTTGTTGCTGAAAGATGCAGTGAGAAAAATAGGTTACAGTGCCCAAGGAACACAAAAGCAAACCTAACTACATGTATGATATTTCTGAAGGAATATAGTGATTTTCACTGGAATATGACACAAACTTCATTTTATTTCTTATAAAACCTGTTTCTTTGGTAAGTACAAACGAGGCTTTGGTCAATTAGAGCATATTGATAAAATTATCATGATTCTTATATATACGGCGCAAGCGTAGGACTTCGTAACATGCCACAAGCATATTTTTTTAATTATGTAAAAACGCTTCGAAGACAGCATAAGTTTTAGCTACATAATTTGAGATTTATCATGATAAATATGCACAGTGTACAAAATGACTAATAGATTCACTAATATGTATGTATTTACTTTAGTCACAAATTTTGAATTTGTTGAATAAACTACTTCCAATCTCATTTTTACTATAAGTATTTAGGTTTAGATGTGTCCTAATTTATGACCCTGATGTTTAAAAATAGTTATCCCTCTATTTTAATAAATAAAAAAATTCATGCAATTAAAAAAACTGGGTAAATTGTTTTGAAATTCTAATTCTACTCTTTATGTTTCAATGCATCTTTCCGACGAAGTATTTAATAGTATTCTTGTTATATGAATTTCATTATCAAATAATGCATTTTCACGTTGTCTTCAATTCAATTATTTATTCAATATTGAAATATCATGTACTTGATGGACATTAAAAGGTAGAAAATCAGGTCCTGATAGGGATGGAAGTCCATAATTATATATTTGTAAAAAAAAAAAAAAAAACAGAAAAATTATTTAAAATTTTTTAGCTGAAACTGTGTCCATACCCCTTTAATAGAACTATTTCACACAGAGTTTGGACTTTCAGTAAGGCGTGGCATTCTCGTTCCATAATTAGCTTCTGAAATTTATACAGCTTTCCTTCACTGTTGAAATATACATGGGATAGAAATTCGGGCAAATGCCAATTAGTGTATCAATAACCAATTACAATGTCTCATCCTGCACAGAGGTGAAGCTTAAGTAGTCTCATCATTGTCAACAACAACAATTTAAAATTCCTGATGTTATTAATTTCTTAACCAACGAGAACCTACTCGCCATTTGGCGGGCGGTAAACAAGTAGCCTTACTGAAAGTCCAAACTCTTTGTGAAATGGTCCTAAATAGGATAAAAAGCACACTATAGAAAATAGATAATAGGTAACTGAAAGAGGCGCAGATAAACAAAGATGATGTTTTACTCTGTGGGACATTATCAATTAAGCCCATCTTGCATTTAACTGCAAATATATCACATAATTTATAGATCTAGAAAAAGTATGTTCCATGTACTCATTATGCAATTAGATTTAGTTTTCAGATGTTAAATGGCATATGCAGATCTAGAGTCATGTTTCATACAAATCCTCCTTATATCACTCAGCCATTTTTTTTAATTTTTAATTGCAGTGTTACACTCATATTCAAATTGTTGTTTTCCCGAGACCAAGATTTTTTAAAGAGGACATTTGATGCGTGCGTCTGCTTTTTCATTTATTGTCCACCGCTTTCGCGAAAGCGAGGAAACATTAAATATAATTCGAATATTAGTTTGTCAGTCTGTAGTTCCGACTGTCCGTCAGAAAAACTTAAATATATGTTTTGAATTAGAAGAGATAGGGCTTTCATATTACAGATGTATATTACCTAAGAAATTACCTGTGACCTGTTTCAAACTTGAAGTTTGACTTACGACTGTAAAACAAGAATATTTAGAGCATTACTAATTTTAGCACATTTGGCGCAAGAGCCCATGAACGCCAATATTTATTGTACGCTAACAGATTTCTAAATATTATTGTTTTGTGTGTGTTCAAAGTTTTTACATCAGTATATATTTACATTTCCAATAAATTTTCCCTATGATTCTTTACAAAATAAAATGCAGTATATTTCCTCATGAACTACATTAGGAATGTTTCACGAATAAGCATGAATATCTCTACTGTTAAGTCATAATACCGCTCTTAATGTCAAAAAGTCAAAGAATATAGTGCACGCGTTTTTGTTTTAAAAATAACAGTTGAACGGCGTAAATTTATGGCAAGTCATAAGAAAAATAATGTAAATATAAGAAATGAATTTAATTTTTTGAAGATTCATGAGGTATATGAACTACAACGCTTCACGCGCTTCATGAAATATGCTGGCTTGAAGCGTCGTAGTTCATAACCTCATGAATCTTCAAAAATTAAATTCATTTCTTAAATGTAAACCGGCGATTACGTAATGTCGAAGGGTCGTTGGATTTTATATACACACTAGCAATGATCGATCGAGAAAGTTCTGCCAAATCATGATTTAATTAAACTATTGTTACCACAGTAGTTGATACCCGATTCTTATCATTAATACTTCAAAGTTTGGCTTCTCGGCGTGTCAATCATTTATCGCCTCGAGGTAAACAATGCAATTAAGCATGGCGATTGAGCTTGTACACAATACCTGGTAATGATTACCGTTTTATCCAAGTAACTTTCTTTCGATGCATGTATTGTTTTAACATAAAATGTGTTAATACTCCATTTCTCTTATTTAAATCTTAGTCAAACACAGGTGTGGATAAAAAAATCCCAAAATATCACATTTATATAGTTCAATGACAAATACAAGTGATTTGGCCATGGCTTTTGAATGAGAAAACACAAGGCTTTTGTATCAAACATATGTTCATATTATTGACAAGACCTCTCTGAATTCACTATGATTTTTTAGCTTGTGACCCTGACCTTGAAGTTAACCTACTTTTCAAAAGCTTTTACCTTGATCATCACTTTTTAGCTCACCTGAGCCGAAGGCTCAAGTGAGCTTTTCTGATCACATTTTGTCCGGCGTCCGTCTGTCCGCCTGTCTGTCTATAAACTTTTCACATTTTCGACTTCTTCTCAAGAACCGCTGGGCCAATTTCAACCAAACTTGCCACAAAGTATCCTTGGGTAAAGGGAATTCAAGTTTCTTCAAATGAAGGGCCACACTTTCATTCAAGGGGAGATAATTGGGAATTAATGAAAATTTGGTGGCATATTTTAAAAATCTTCTCAAGAACCACTGTGCCAGGAAAGATGAAACTTATGGGGAAACATTCTCAGGTAGTGTAGATTCAAGTTTGTTCAAATCATGACTCCATGGGGTAGGGCGGGGCCGAAATGGCCGACCAAAGTTTTACATAGAAATATATAGGAAAATTCTTTAAAAATCTTCTTCTCAAGAATGACAAAGCCAAAATTCATCATATTTATATGGAAACATGCTCAGGTAGTGTAGATTCAAGTTTGTTCAAATCATGACCCCCAGGGGTAGGGCGGGGCCAAAATGGCCGACCAAATTTTTACATAGAAATATATAGGAAAATTCTTTAAAAATCTTCTTCCCAAGAATGACAAAGCCATAATTCATCATATGTATATGGAAGCATGCTCAGGTAGTGTAGTTTCAAGTTTGTTCAAATCATGACCCCAGGGAGTAGGGTGGGGCCAAAATGGCCGACCAAAGTTTTACATAGAAATATATAGGAAAATTCTTTAAAAATCTTCTTCTCAAGAATGACAAAGCCAAAATTCATCATATTTATATGCAAACATGCTCAGGTAGTGTAGATTCAAGTTTGTTCAAATCATGACCCCCCCCCCGGGTCAGGGCGGGGTCAAAATGGCCGACCAAATGTGTACATAGAAATATATAGGAAAATTCTTTAAAAATCTTCTTCCCAAGAATGACAAAGCCATAATTCATCATATTTGTATGGAAGCATCCTCAGGTAGTGTGTATTCAAGTTTGTTCAAATCATGACCCCAGGGGGTAGGGTCGGGCCAAAATGGCCGACCAAAGTTTTACATAGAAATATATAGGAAAATTCTTTAAAAATCTTCTTCTCAAGAATGACAAAGCCATCATGCATCATATTTATATGGAAGCATGCTCAGGTAGTGTAGATTCAAGTTTGTTCAAATTATGACCCCAGGGGTAGGGTGGGGCCAAAATGGCCGACCAAAGTTTTACATAGAAATATATCGGAAAATTCTTTAAAAATCTTCTTCTCAAGAATGACAAAGCCATAATTGATCATATATATATGGAAGCATCCTCAGGTAGTGTAGTTTTAAGTTTGTTCAAATCATGACCCCCCTGGGTAGGGCGGGGCCAAAATGGCCGACAAAGTTTTACATAAAAAAATATATAGGAAAATTCTTTAAACATCTTCTTCTCAAGAATGACAAAGCCATAATTTATCATATTTATATGGAAGCATTCTCAAGTAGTGTAGATTCAAATTTGTTCAAATCATGACCCCCAGGGGTAGGGTGGGGCCAAAATGGCCGACCAAAGTTTTTAAAGATATACATAGGAAAATTCTTTAAAAATCATTTTCTAAAAAATAGCAAATCCATGATTGGTCATGGGACTACTTTTGGATATAAACTTTACAATAAAAAGCCATTTTCTACTTTTTCCTACCCTTAGTGCTCAGGTGAGTGATGTGGCCCATGGGCCTCTTGTTAATGAGTAGAGGTGGGGCTTTCATATTAAATCTGAATAATGCCTGTGACAAGGCATTTCCAAAGACATTGTTTTTTTTAAACCTGTGACCATAACCTTGAAGATAACCCACCTTTAAAAAGATTAAAAATTACTCTCAAATTGGCAAAAACTTTTGATTAAAGGATTAAAGCGGCAATACGGCTGCAAATCGTGTGCTTTTTCCTTCAAAGTTACACAATATATCATTCAGGAATAAGGTTAAAGTTGAAGTAAGCATTTTGAGAAAAATAAATATTCTCTCCTCATACAAAATTATCGTAATTAAAATCTGCCGGAAAATCAAGGGTCGTACAACTTAGACCTGTTGACTTGTACCACGTAATTTCTAAAATGGCACGTGCATACAATGCAGGGTTTACAATTATAATGGAATATTAGTTAAAAGCAATTCTCAGAATCAAATATCTTAACTCTCCGGTAAATTAATAATAGTTAACAGTTTAGTCTGCATTCAGACGAATTTAACATGATTAAGTACAAATGTTGACGCTTTGTGTATTGGGGTGCAGGAAAGGAAAATCCACCAAATCATACTTCATCGCGGCAAAATGTCAAACAAAATATCTTTCTGCAGTTCCAATACAATTTGCACTTCTAATGGCAATAATTTTTATATGTCGTAAGTGCATTTTTATGTTGAGTTTACACTGATTTTTTTTTCTTTGAAAGCTATGGAGATACGAGAAATGATAGCATATATCAACAAACCTGTAAGGTAGAACCTTCGCGAGCCCCACGTGAATGTCGTCGAGGTCCCGTTTCTTCTTCATCCATTGATTATATTAATCTCCCTACTAATTTTTTGTCAGGAAAGTTGTTTTTTAATTTCAATCCCTAATTTTGTTTTTGTTTTTCGTTTTGGTCGACTTTGTCAATGTTGCAGGCCTACCGGGATTCCCTCTCTTACCATGCTGTTTTGTTTTTGAAAACTATACGCATGCGTCATGTGCGTGTATAGCATGGAATGTGAAACCTCGAACACGTTGCGATGTATATATTTATGTACCATAAATAATTATTGATTTTAATGAAATAATCAGAATTATTTACTTATAAAATTTGTAATTTTCGGAAAGTGAATACATTTATGAGTATGAAAAAAATTCCAAATCCTATAGTAAATGTTTAACAAGTCTGTTTTTGAAGAGATGTGTGATATTGCCACTTTAAAAAAAGAGAGGGCTTTCATTTTAAACGTGTATTTTCTGTGACAAAACCTTTCTAAATACACGCAGACTTTTTTATCTCGTGACCATCACCTTGATGTTTAACCTTCTTTTCAAAAACTTTTACATTGTTCATGACTTTAAAATGAGAAAACATAGGACTTTCATATTAAACCTGTTTTTGCTTGTTAAGGACCTTTCTGAATATGCAATCTTGTCATCTTGTGACCTTTTACCCTGAAGTTTAAACTAATTTTTAAAAAATGATAATTTTACCTAATAAATTTTGATTGAGAAGAGAGAGACGGCTTTCAAAATATGAATATGTAATAACATATGCATTACCTGTAACACGAAATTTTCGAGCAAATTTGGTGATAACTCTGAATGACATTTGATAGGGCGTTCAAAGAAGAAGGTACAGTTTCAATACAAATTAAGCCCGATATTTTTCTAAAATATGAAAGTGATATAAGAAATCAAAATTCATTCTTTCCGAATCATAGAAATTCCCTGCAGTAAGAATATACAAATCGTTTTTCTCATACGACTTCCTTACTGCTAATTGTGACGTCATTAACTTGTGCATTTTCCCGTTTTTTGGTAAAAAGTTGCAGAAGACATCAATTTTCAGGGGAATTTTCTTCAAGAAAACATACTCTACCACCGTCGCCCAGAAAATTTTTGAGATATGTGATTTTTCATTGGAGTTTACATAATATATCCAAAAATTAAAGTGGGCAACCGTGGCAGACACAATTTTCTAAAGGAAAATTTGCACAGAAATGAGTCATTTTGAGGCTTTTCTGCATTAAACTTAGAAATGAACCAAATTAATAACGTCATACTTCCAACCTAAAAGACGCCACCACTTGCCGGTGGAGAGCTTCATATTTTGTCCTATACTCGGCTCTCAGGACCATATATTGAGCAGTAAGAGATATTTGTTCGTGCCAACACCTACTGTGACACGGGACCTCGGTATATACGGTCTCATCCGAAGTACCGGTCTCAACGTCCTATGATGGAATTCGAACCCGCGACGTAAGGATTGCCTCCTTACTTTTCGACTGTAGTGCAGGATGCTCTAACCACTGTAAAATACGGGCGACTACATCTAATTGGAACAATTAAAGATAGATATCAGGTGCTCGTTTTACAAAAGAACGACTTAGACCAAAAATTTCAGAGGATTGTAAAATTTTGAAAATTAATAAGTCTCTTTGAAATTGTAAAAATATCTTACCACATTCCTTTTTAAAAGTTAAAAAAAATAATTCGATACAATTTTAGTTAAAAAATTTATACAAAGAATTACACTTGGTCTTTAGTCGTAAGTCCTTTTGTAAAACGGGCCCCTTGTCGTAGTGATTATTTACATGGTTGTACGGTTTAATCCGAACTTTCTCTGATATTAAGTACGTACTAGGCAGCATATATATATATATTTTGAATAACAATCAAACAATGGTTGAAACAATTCAAGAAGGGAAGAGATGAATTAAAGACCTCTAAAGATTCATGGAGGATTGACCATCAATGTACAAGTAGAACAGACATTTCTGTAACTGTCATGTACTCGTCATTGGGTAAATTGAAAAATTCTAAGCAAATCAGTGATATTGTAACAGGACTAAACAAGATGAATGAAAAATCTTTCAAATGTCGATTAAATAATAAACTAAACTGCGGACAAATTCAATGTATTGACCAAATAATTTGCTAAATGTTAACCCTAAACAAAACTCTTGATATCCTTGTTATATCCTTTGTTTATAGCTTGCTTAGTTTCAGATATTGTTTCTACGTAAAGAATACGCCCTTGCAAATCAAGTTACCTGAATGACTTGTAATCCATATACAAATGAAAATGGTATTTCTACATGAACAAATGAAGTTTGAAAGTTTAAGTCACCACGTTCAACAAAAAATGTTGTTGTTAGCTTACCATCAATGTCTTTTTTCGTATAAAGTCTAAATAGGAAACAGATGTACAGACACAATATAATAGTGTAAGATGAGCCCTGTAATTCTACATTTTGTTTTAAAATGTCAATGTACAAATTCCAGTACCAGTCAGATATCGGCATTCACAGCATAAGGATGAATTTTAAGCATTTTGTAGGCATTTTGTTTCATATGGCACATTTTAGGTAATTTTAAGGAAAATTAAGTCTTAATTTTCTATACTATCTATTTCAAAAATTCACTGTATTTGAGTTGAATTATCAAATTTTATAAAAGTAAAGATTTTTTAAGGTCTTCCGTTTCCAACGGAAGACCTTCTACTGATTCTGATGATTAAGATTATTCTTATTATTCTTTTTTTTCCTTTTCCTAGACACCAACTTTGAGGCCTCATATTTCACTCATTTCTCAATAGATTTCGCTCAAATTTTCAGAGTTGATAGACGTTACTAAACTCTATCAGAATGCTATCTAAAATTTCAAAAAGTCACTTCCGGTTTTGAGTTATTTCCCTTTAAACGAAAATTTATTGGCTTTCGTTTCCAGACAAAGGCTCAGAGACGGCTAAAGCTGGAGCAAAAATTCCACTGATTTTAGATAATAGAAGGATTGAAGTTGTGCATAGTGGTTTTTGTTTTTCGATTTCTCTATTCAAAATGATGCTATAAAGGGGTCAAAAATTAGAACGCCTAAAAGAGCGAAAATTTACACATATTTTGCTTTTTATCTTCTAAACTAAAAATGTTTTGTTAAATCATATAAAACAAAATTTGTGCAGAATTACAAGATCTTTTAAATGATATCTCGGAGAAAGGGCTGACCCCTAAATTAAGGGATCTAGAGGGGCCAAAAGTGTTTTCCAGATATCTCAAAAAGTATTGAGAATTTGTAATACATCCAAGAAGCAATGTTGTTCAAAATGTCAAGCTTAATCTAATGAAGTCGTCAAAATGCGTTCGGCGACGTCACTTCCGGTCAAACCGGAAATAGTCAGAAAATGCATATTTTTGCTGTTCTTGACAAGTTTTGGGTAACATATATCACAGGAAGCACAAAACTTAATTTTCCGTCCATCGACATCACTTCCGGTCAAACCGGAAGTAGCCAAAAATAGCTTATTTTTAAGGTTTTCATGCAAAATTGAAATTATAAAGTGACTGGAGACGACTAAGCTCATGGCTTTCTTTTTGCTGACGTCACTTCCGGTCAAAACAGGACGGAAGACCTTCTCGTTGCTTTGCAACGAGCTTTGCTCTAGTTTTCTCCATTTTTGTTAAATTTCTTTCATTCATAAAAAAACTTCTACAAACATATTTACATACACAAATAATGGTCATTTTATATATAACACATTTAATTTGATCTTAACACGTCAAAAATTTCCTTGGACCATATAAATTTGAAAAACTATTTACTATTTTAATTTATAAAAAAAAATTCTTTTGTTATAAAGTGTCTTCAAAGTACACAGAATGTTCGGCAACATTTATCTAATTTACTTGTAAAATATGATACCGTCACATGCATTCAGCTCGAAAACATTTAATTAATGCACTTTATCTTTCAAGGACACAGCGTCTGGAAAGCATGAACCACTTCAACTGTTTTTGTTGAATGTGTGTAACTTTGATTTTAAATTCCCTGCAGTCAGTCATACAGCGAATAGTTTAAATGTTTGTTAGGTGACCTAAATTTGCATAAGTTTTACCACAATGACTGAAAATTGCTAATTGTTGATAAAAATTATTGAATAAACAAAAAAAAAGCAATACAAAAAGTAAATTAGCGTTTTTTAATTTCTGTTTTAACACATAATTATATACATGTACTTACCTTTGATAATTAAAAATTATATCACAGCCCAGCAGACCTAATTCTGAACAAGTGCAATGATTACTTTGAACATTGTTGCTGAAACAGCAGATCATTGACTTAACTTATCATAAATAAATCGTAATAATGTGGGAATAGAATTCAGACAAACGTAATTTTACATGAATGTTTTATTATGTCATATTGAGAAGCCAAAAAAAACCATTTAGAATTACCAAGGCCTAATTCATTATTATTTTTTAAAATTGGGACATTATATATTTTAACTCCATTTTCCAAAAGGAAACAGATAATGTTCAAATCCGTTTTTCGTAATATACATAAAGGAATGTTTTTTTTCTAGGTAAACTATATAACTCTTTTTCTCTTTCTTTGACCGACGAAATATGTTTACGTTCTCCATAAAACATTTTGTTTTAGATATCAAAAATACTACCACGTCATGAGGAATTTGGAGGAAAAGAAGCCTAGTGCAATCAAGGTTATTTAAATTTTGTACGCATTATAAGTAGTAATAAACTGCATATTATTTTTTAAACTATTAAGTTTAAGATAATACTATAAGTTAAGATTAAACTGAATTAAGGTTAAACAATTTTATGTAAAAAGTTGTTTAAGTGAACTCGTAAAGAATTTGTGCCCACGTATGCCAACAATAATAACGAGAGTTAAAGTTTTTTAAATGCTAGTCGAAATTAAAAGTCAAAGTAAAAAAAATCAAATCGGTCGCTTTCAAAAAGAAGGCGTTTTAACAAAGAATAAACAAATGAAAGCCTTTGTTCAAACTTTTTGAAAGTTATGATTGTGTAGATTTTAAAAAAAAATGTAAAACTTCAAGGTAAAGGTTAAAAGACTAAAAAATTGTATACCCGATAATGGCCTTCAAACAATGAATACAATTGTGAAATATGAAAGTAGTAGCACCGATTGTTAAAAATATATTGTCAAGGTTAAAGTTTGTCAAATTCAAATGTCAAGATCCAAATGTTTAATTTATTGGTTCTTCTTCGGCCCCGTAGGGAACCGGGTTAGAGTAGGTCCTCAGTACCCCCTTGCTTGTCGTAAAAGGCAACTAAATGGGGCGGTCCTTCGGATAAGACCTATAAACCGAGACCCCGTGTCACAGCTGGTGTGGCACGATGAAGATCCCTCCCTGCTCAAAAACCGTAAGTGCCGAGCATAGGCCTAAATTTGCAGCCCTTCACTGGCAATGGTGACGTCTCCATATCAGTGAAATATTCTAGAGAGGGACGTTAAACAGTTTACAATCAATCAATCAATCAATCTAAGAATGTTCTTGCAACATAGATTACAAATCAAACATGCAAGGCATGCCCCACTGACATAAAAGTTATTGCCAATGTTAAATTTTTTGTGGTCAAATTTTTGAAGCATACATGACAGAAACGTTCATAATTCGAAACAATTGGATAAAATAATAGTTTTACTGATTTTGAGTAGTGATACGTGGAACATTATGCTAAAATTTAAGTCTCTGTTTGGATGTTATTTGTAGATATTAGACTCTATTTTGTTTCCTGCGTCATGTGTTCAGATTTTCCCACTCTACATAGCAAACATTATCAGTTAACTTATTTGTATATAAATTATTGAGAAAATGCTGATTTTTTAAGAATTCCGGAAGCTTTGACGAAACGTTTCGAGTTGTAATTTCACGTACTTTCGATTTACTGGTTACTGTGTACATATCCATAATTTATGTATGTGGTGCAAAATGTTTAGCGAGGTTGGTGGCTTTTCTTGAGGTATGTCAAATATATCTAGGAAAAAAAGATTACCATTTTTAAGTCTGTTATGAATGTTTATTTATATGAAAAGCAGTAGTGTATTTCTGGGTCAACAAAAAAAAAACCGTATTGATTTGCCTGCAGGATTTACGTTTAGGTTTTAGTCTTAGTCATAATGTTAATCAGATGACGTATAAGAGATAAGGTGAATCTGAGTTTTAATAATTTACACTCTTTATTATTCTCTGTTTTTCTTTATTATTATATATGTACAGTAACGAAAGCATCATTTTGTAATTTTAAGAAATATTGATTATGATGACAAATACTCTTCCATTTACAATTGTAATTCCTACACATAATTAATGTTAATTCTATTTGCTTCGGTGATTTGTCTCTTTTTATATAATATATACGGATTATTGTAATTTATTTTCATGAGTAAAACATGTTTAATTGTTGGTATCTGAAGAAAAGACTTTTCACATAGAATACACCGACGAAAAAATGAAATCCCTAGTGCTAGGTTAAAGGTTAATTTTTGTTAAAAGTGGGTATTACTTTAAGGTCAAGGTCAAAACTTCAAAATCATTTATGCCCTTTGGAAGATAGTGTCACAATGACATCATATGTGATGTATGAAAGTCATAGCTATAACTGATTGTTATAAAGTTATGGCCAAGGTTAAAGTGTTATATTTTTTTGTAAAAAAAAATGATCAAACTCCAAGGTCAAGATTACTTGGTAAATATTGCTTTTATCCAAAAGAAATATTTTATCATAAGACATACACAAATGCAAATTATTAATGCAATACGCAGTTATGATAAGGCTGTCCGAAGGCTTAAAATGTCTTAAAAATATACATTTTATTTTGAGCTAGGTTTTAAATTCAATATGTGATCCTTGTTTGAAATTGCAGTCAATTTGAGATATCAGTTTAATCAGGTCTTATAATATTTAGCATTTCTGTGATGTCAGGTGACTGTGTTGATCACGTGACGGGCATTTTTGATATTCTTAAATGCTGCACAAAAATCGATTCGGCACAAGTGCAAAACAAAATTATTGTGCAAAGTTTGTTACGTTGATAAATTCATTGGGATCCCTGGTAAATGAAAAGTGCTGTGGGCAGGTTTAATTTTTACTTCTTAAGAAAATATTTTACGATAAACTAAAATTACCAACATAAAAAGGGGTATTTTCCACTCTTTATCGCGATTTATACCAAAATGGATAAACTACATACGATACCCAAGCTAAATTCACTTAGGGGGCATACTTCTCTTTTAGATTTATGCAGAATAATAATTATCTTCAATTTATCCTTGTCTTTCACTTGTGCCAGTCAAATATAAACACGATTCATAAAAATTCTAACTCTGTCTACGGAAATGTAAGGGGAGCATTTCAAACATAATTTTTTGCTATTGCTTGAATATATTATTATTATTATTATTATTATTATTACTATTAATACCTGCATATCGGACAAGCAAAAGGAATAGAGATATTTAAATATCAATTGTTAAACATTATAACAGCACACACGAGCTTAAAAAACAACCCGTACTCTTGAATTAAACACAAGTCCCCATAATAAATCTACATGCCGTGTAATAATTATGACACTCTCCCCGTCATGTTAGCTCAAGTATGAAGTGACTTGACGTCATATTCTATTATGACGTCATATCTAAGTACTTCAGAAAAGTTAGTACAGTTTGAACAGTTTGATATTTTAAGGGCAGCCTTATCCTAGCTGCTTAGCCCAACCAACTCAGACGTTATGATCAAGGATAAAATTTTGGCGGATAAGCAGACGAAACAGTTAAACAGACAAACAGACTGTCAAACAGGGCAGAAAGAATATACGAAACTCCAGATCTTTAAATAAAATGGCATAAAAAGATAAATTAATTGAGTGTGCTAATAATAAGGAAAACGTAATTCCTGGTAAGTTTAAATTTCATAAAATGTGTATCTTTATCTAACTATAAGTATGCTTAAGGTTTATCCAACCTTACAGTTTAAATGGTTCAAAGTACGAAAACTGCATTTATTTTCTTTTAATATAGTTTAAATTTATGAATTATTGCAAAAAAAATGTATAGATCGCCATATTTTTTGGATAAGAGAATATATAAACACAAGTATATGTCAGCATAATAATTTGTACATTTTTTGGTTAATATTATGATAAAAATTATGTAAAAACTGGTTCAAATGTATAATTCTGATGCTGAAAGGTCCGATATTACTGCTACTTCTAAGATAGTTTTTAATTGTAAATAGGAGGGAAATCATTTAACATAAGAAGTACAATAAAGAAAATGCCTGAATGAAGATAGATGGCAGAGAAGGAATTATTGGCCTTACATGTATCAACATTTTTTAAAGAATGAATAATTGATTAAAAAAAGGAATCATCATTTTAAAATAACTTTTACTAACAATAGTTATCATTACACCTATTGAAAAGCAATCTTGTAAAAATATTATTCTACTTGGCATGAATTTAAATTAATTAAAAAAATTGTTGCAAAACCTATGACATCATAGGAGGATGGAAATACCTAAAGCAATAAAGCAATTCAATCAATTTGACATAATGAGCGGTAAAAAGTCCTAAAGGGGTTAAATGATTGACTAATTGACTAAGACCCTTTGATACATGTACCAAGAAGCAAATCTTTTAAAATACCTAAACCTATTAAAGATTGCAATAACGTATTTAATGTTTGGTTATCAAAAAATCAATCAGCAAATGAAAAAAAAGTATTTTGTTAGGGAAAAATATTTCTGTTTGTATCTAATTATCTGATATCCCCATGAAATCATCTTTAAAATGCCTTTTTCCACTACGATTGAGACGGAAAAACATCAAGACTGTGACTATTTTGACATCCTTGCATTCATCATTTCATTGATTGCTTCTCGAGTAACAACCATTCTTTCAAAGGGTTCTGTCCTCTTATTTTAGAGTGAATGAGTATCTGTTTTGGTCTTCATTTCTACGGTATTGTATGACCTAATTCTGCGTCAGTTTGAGCAAACAATTCTTTATTTAGTTCTACAAGCTTTTTTGTCATAATTGTACGTTCAGAGAAGGATATAGAGATAACGAACAGTATTCAACTTAAAGGAAGATACCTAATTCTGAAGGTCATTCAATGGAAGTCAGGTAAGGTTGTTTGTCGAGTTTTTTTTCGCGTCATTTTTCCTATCGTTTTCATTAATTTATCATCAACAGCATGGATTGATCAAAATTTGTTATCTCCAGTTTGGTTTTGAATATTTTAAATGTATATGACAGACAGATGTACATGTAGTTTCTTTAGATTATTTATTTTATATCTCTTAATCAAAGGCCCTGTTTTTAACTATGAAAAACGTTTTACAGTATAAATCAAAATATACAATTATTTTTGGACTTAAAGTTGTATCTTTCATATCAGAGGGCTTTTAAGATGAAACTGAAGTTTTTTTTTCCAATTTGAAGATTATCAAATTAAACAAGGGACCCATGGGCCACATCGCTCACCTGAGGACATTGGCTAGGAAATCAAGCAGAAATCACCTCAGTTTGGAGAAGTTTACATATATAGACTTCTAAACTACCAGCCCTCATTTCAACCAGTATGACTTTGTACTACCTGAGAAAGCCTCCATATCAATATGATTTAACATGGATTTTCTGTACCTGGGGAAAAAATTTCCTTGATATTTCTAGGCAAAACTTTGATCCTCAATTGTGTACCACCGTATCCAACCCCTTCTTCCCGTTCATGACTTGAACAAACTTCTGCTTATCATAGTTATAAACTTACCATACTTAGTCTATTTACTTAATACCCAGAAGTAGATCAGAGTAACAAAAAGAGAAAATGCACTTCCACTTTATAACCAGTTGTACACCTCACACTACTCAAGGAGTACACCTCACTTCAAAGGAACCACTGACCCTGGGACCACATATTTCAAAATTTTATAAAATTTTATCATAAAATGGTTGATTTATACCAAAGCCCAGATTTGAAAACATAAATTTATTTTCAGATTATGTACCCCCCCCCCCCCCCCGACCCAGGGGGCATAAAAATAACCATTTTGCTAGATTCACTTATCTTCTTCATAAATATATATACTTGGATCATGGGCATAAAACCCAGGAGAAAAGGAAAAGATTTTTAAAGAATTAATGTATTTTCACTTTATGATCAATAGAGCCCCGACCTAACACCAGAACCCCTGACACTGGGGCCATAAAAATTTTGGATTGTAATTTATATAACCCTGCCCTGGCACTATAACCCCTGATCCTGGGGCTGTGAATTTCACAATTTTCACAATTTTGGTAGAAGACTGAAAGATCATTACATTCAAGTTTGCCTGCTTGATGTCCAAGAAGAGGATTTTTAAAGATTGCAATAATTCTAATTGTTTTGGCTCCACCCCTCAGGCTCCAGGAGGGCGGGGGCCATAAAATTCAAAAGTTTTGTTCCCCTTACCAATAGATGATGTATACCAAATTTGGTTGAAATTGGTTCAGTGGTTGTAGAGAAGACGAACGAAAACAGATAGCAATAGGTCACCTGAGTTTTTCAAGTGACCTAAAAAGGGGAGAAACCCAAGACTGTTTCCCGTCAATGACATTCTAAAGTGAATTATTTCAAGCACAAAATCGCCATTTTTATGGTATTAAAATTATTTCAAATTCAAGAATATATAAAATTTATGTTAATTACTATTTTTTCTTTGATATTATAATAACCCATTTTTAAAACCCAAAATGGGGATAGTGATCTGCGAAAACAGATACTATATCATAGATTATATTCAAACTCCTTTTTACTTTTTGTCAAATTTAGGGTGCGTTTGCGGGAAAAAAAAACTTATGATGATGATATAACTTTATAAGTATATATCCTTGCAAATTTGAAACATAATCATTAGATCCCACTGGTTATATAATATAGGAAGGATAGACTTTGTGAGTTTTCGGTGAATTCTTAAATACATATATTCTATTGAGAAAAAATATATAGTTTATACATTTACCCTTTACATTCTTTTTATTGCAGAAAGCAGAAATGGAAATCCTTTATTGGCTCTTCATTGTATGTGTTCCTTTTTCTACAAAATGCAGTAAGTTAAGAATTATTAACCACATCTTATCATCAGTTTCGATTCCTAAGAAATAGAATGACAACGATAGAAGATAAACAATAGATCTATAAACCTGATTCATCGAATATTTAAAAGACGGCAAAAAATGAGACACACTACCTAATTTGCTCTTTTGAGAGATTCTTCCTGTATTTAATTCCGATCATGTATTGCAACCCTAAAAACACAAGGCCTCGGTCAGAATTCAGACGAAGGAAAATATACGCGTAGGCTAAAAAATCTTTTGGTTCTGTTCAGAATAATCATTTAGTAAGATTTTCCTTAGTACAAGAGAATCAGGACATGGAATCAATTTCATTTTTCTATATTTCTTTCCATGTAATCTCTATTTACTGTATAGACATTTTTTAAACGAGAAATTCTGTAGTGAAATGATTGTCTGTTTTTTCTTAAGGTAGACCTGATAAGTTGCAAATGAAGGAATGAGCTGACTTTATGCCATCTTCAAGCATACTTTATTTTAAGTTTTTTGAGCAGTAAAATATCATCGGGGTGATGCCGTCTGATTGGTTTTACATGTAGTTTCTGTTACGCTTTTCATTTGTACATCTTTCCAGTCGCACTGTGTAATGTTGAACCCGGACCCTATAAACCAAGGTGTTTTGTCGCAGTAGATACTGGGTATGAAAATGACTCCTCAATGCTCAATTGCACTGAGTGTCGAGTGCAGAACAAAGTTTGCAGCTCTCTACCTGCAAATGGTGGAGTGTACAGACGAGTGAAAAATTCTCGAGAGGGACGTTTAAAACATACAATAAATACATCAATAAAGCTTCTTTTTGGATCATAACAACATAGAAAATAGAGGAAATAATATAGAGAATTGAAACTGCCTGATGACATTGTTTGGCAATGATGAACCCTCTGCATTTTTTATAAATATGTGTGTGAATATTTCAGATAAGTCAATATCTGTTATATGATTTCAGAGGTTAACATTTCTCAGAATTCAGAAATTTTCTATAGAATTGGGGATATATTTAGCGGTTTCACTTTGGCTTCTCCAGTCACATACATACATGTAAACATTTAAAACAAAATAATTGCATATAAATTATTAACAGACAACAAGTTGATGATACAAGAATATCAGCACTGTCGTTCAAAATCATCATTTCGTAGATTCTATTGTTGATGCAATGACCTTGTCAGCAAAAAATAATTTATCATTGATTCAAAAGATTAAAGACATTTTTCATACTTAGTATTTGGCCATTGTTTACACACTGAATTGTCGACAGATTTTACCGTTATTTCCCTCTGAAGGAGCAGACAAAATGTGGGACTTGTCCTCCATGTTACTTGATCCCAGCTCTGAATTGTTGGGTGTCCCTGTTTGCCTTCCTCATATTATGTATTGATTTATGGACAGTTAAGCTTGAATAATAGATTTACTTTACCTTTTTTCTACTTTTTACTGCCTGAAAATCTTTGCTTGTTTACAGACTAAACAGAGCTTAGTAGTTCTATTACTTCTTTTCCTATAAATGTAATTTTAAGTACAAGTTTTCCTTACAAAGCTCTGATACCTACAATTTCGTGGTAACCATGAATCATTATTTTAAATCTCACATACAACACATGTACATGGGTCATAGTACAAGGGAAAAAACTTTGTGTTGAAAATCATAAAATTCTGAAAAATTTCACAAATCACCTCGATCTAAATGCCAATTTTTGCAATAGGTTTACACAGACCTGTACTTCAGAAACAAAAACAGAGACTAGAGGCCGATCATTTATTATTATTATTATTATTATTATTATTATTATTATTATTATTATTATTATTATTATTACTATAAATGGCTTTTCTTAAATATTAAATTATTTTGATATTTTATTGAATTTTATAATAATATTTTTATGGGTTTTAAAACTAGATTTAAAAAAAAACAAGAAAAAAATTCTACCTATAATTTGGAAAAAAAATAGCCATGCTATATACAATATTTTGAAAGCAAAGTTTTATTTACTCTAAATGGCAGCCAATGTAAGCTCTGAAAGACAAAAATTCTAACCCAACCACAGATCAAGTCTACATCGAGATCACAAAGACACTAAAAGATACTAGACAGTAAAACTTTTCTGACAAGCACTTCAAAATATAAACATGTAAATCATATTAACCGGAACATTGATATGTATTTAGCATTTGGTTGATGTTTCATTAGTTAAACTTGAAAGCCTCTTAGTTCCATTGAGATTCTTATGTTTCTATGTTTAAAATTACATGTCGATGTAGATTTTATCTAATGAAATCACATGCAATCGACTTAAATTTCCGTTCTACAAAACAGTCATAGCCTACTTCATCGTAAAAATTGTCATCTATAATTGCATAACATATTTGATATTTTTTGTACTAAGTTTGTATTATCGGCAGACGCGTCTATCATTAATATTTCCCTCTATTCACTTTAAGTTTTAAAACTGAAACTGAAACTTGAATGTTCCGTTGAAGGCATCTGATTATCAGCGTTTAATTTATGTTTCTTTACGATTGTGTCCTTCTATTCTAGAGCTTTTAGGCTCCTTGTCGAACACAATGTAAAATAAAAGTGACTTTTTGTCCCAAAAAAATGTCCAAAGTGCCTGAATAGGGAATACTGTCTTGTCATTTAAATCGCATTTCCTTTAACAAGTATAATTGTTTTTATATACTAATTTAAATGTCTAAATGGTTGACTTTAAACATTGACTTACATTGAATCTGATATACTATATTTAGACATGCAGAGGCACTTAAACAAAGGTTTCTGTACTGTATTTTTTAGTTGTGGATTTGCAAATAAACTTAAAATATCTGCATCAGAGTCTCTTCCTTCTTCTGTTACATCACACTAGAAATGAGATAATTTTCGTAAACTTAATGTACATATCGAAATACATTTAGTTAGTTGTGCTGGTAAATGTAACAATTACATGTGCCACTAATTATTCACCACTAATTAAGAGCATCATGATAATGAGACGGAAATAAAATTCGTTGTATTCTTAACTCTACTGATCATAGACCAGAAGAGCTTATGCGAAAGTTAGGCGTCCGTCGTCCGTCCGTCTGCCAGTCTGAAAACATTTTTCAATACAATCAAAATGGTACTCTTAATATAGTTTTGGTCTGATTTTGATATAGTTTGGCATGTAGGAACACTACACTGAGATATAAGCCTCTCTTTATTGTTGGTTATTCTTTAGATAAATGATGTTGCCGTGGTAACTTAAATTAATTAAAATAAAAAATCAAATGTTTCTTTTACAATTGTAATCTTTCTGCAATCTTCCACCGAAAGAGACTAAATCAATGATCATTATGCTATTTATTGCTGTTGCAAAGTTTCAAGTCTCACTGCTGCTTTTCTCTTCCTTTTGTTATAAGTACAATCCAGAAGAGCTACAGTCTCGACAGAGACCTCTAGTTTTTGTAATAAACTTGCTAAGGAATATTGCATTGTTCAAATGTATGTTTCTTTTTTAAATAAACCGTTTAAGATTTTTTACTTAACCATGACAACTCAGTTGGTTTCTTGACAAATTATTTAAGGTACATTGATACTCTGATAAGAGAGATAACTCTTAGTAACACAAATGTCTATTATTCCTTTATAAATTTATTAGGTTTAAGTGCCTTTTTTGTCAAATTTTGCCCCGCAAGCCATGCTATAATTGTTTGTATTTTATTCAGAATATACATTTCTTTTGGAAAATCATAAAAATTAAAGACAAATTTCATATGAGTGAGCAGAGGGTTTATGAACCTTAAAATACAACATCTATGTATAGTAGGGCTAAAGAGGGGTCAAATGGTATAAAAATCATAGGTATAGAGGAACAAAATATTCTCAAAAAAGGTTATTTTATACATGTACATGTCTTTAATCAAATCATTAAAAAGTTTAATAATTCATAATTAACATGTAAAATGTGATGTTTGAAGGACAGGTAACTCATACGTGAAAATTACAAACTAAGTGCCGATTTACGAGTTATCGTTAAAGGAATGTTATATAGGTTGCTCCAGTTTGTATTGTTAAGGATTCGTTTCATTGTTTTATACACAAAAAGTGATGACCGAGAGGAGAAATTCTTCACTCTACCTGAAATATTGGGATCAAACGAATGAGTGATAAACTATATTCAAAATGTTTACTCTCTTTGACGATTGTAACGAAGAAGAAAATATGTCATCCTTTTTCTGCGTGTATTATTGTGTTTCCTATATGTAGAGGAAATCAATGTTTTATGGTTGAATATGGAATTTATTTCACGATTAGGACAGGATTTTATTATATATTTTCACAAGTGTGAATATAGGCACTGCTGGCATTATTTTAATTTTCTGTATACACTTAACAGTTCACTACATATGTTCCTCATCACAATTTTTTGTCAACATTCAATATTAGCAAAATATTCAACAAAAAAAATTATCCGACAAAGTCCAATTGTGTTTTAATTAAATTCAAAATTTTCTGATTACGTAATCCTAGACATAAAAATAAATAAAGCCACAATATCGTTTTTAAATCAATCATTGAAAGTTAAAGTGGGAAAATGTCCTTTATAGAATAAAAAGTAACTGAAGATACATGTATGTGAGCATTATACATGTATCGTTCTTTTTATTCATGTTTATATTTAATACGAGAAGGTACATTACAAACTTATTTCTGATTTCTTTAGATGAGCCAGACCCCTGCTCTGATAAATTCTACCGTACCATTAGAGATCTACCAAAAAGAAGTCCATTGTTTACAATGAATGCTGCACCTCTTTGTGACAACTATCTTTCTTCAGGGTGGTATGGAGCAGAACATTATACCATGCCAACTTCTCCGCCTTCCCTTGGCACATGTGGTACTCTTTATCCCGTCTGGTTAAACGGTAAGTGTCGCAAAATAATGCATTTATTTAACAAATTTGTTAACATTCATTTTCATATTTGTTTTTTGTCTCCCGTGTCGCGCAGTGGTTAGAGCATCTGATCTAAAGTCGCAAAGTAAGGAGTCAAGCCTTACGTCGCGGGTTCGAATCCCACTTGGGACGTGGAGACAGGTCCTTTGAATTCGGCTGAGACCGTATAAACCGAGGTCTCCTGTCGCAGTAGGTGCCGGAACGAAAAAGATCTCTCCTTGCTCAATGGCCATGAGTGCCGAGTATAGGACAAAAAATTTGCAGCTCTCCACCGGCAAGTGGTGGCGTCTCCATATAAGTGAAAAAATCTCGAGAGGGACGTTAAACGATATACAATTAATCAATCAAATATGTTTTACTGGAAACATCTTGCAAAGCTTCGTCTGTTTCAAGAGTAATAAATACAATATATCAACTTTATTTTAAATTTCTATTAGACAGTTCTTTTATTTTTCTATTGTTTTCCTAATATATTTCTGAATTTAAAGGAATCATTATGAAATACAATACAGCACAATGAAGTGATAATATTTAGTTGGATACACGGCGGGTGTGCCCGGTTGGCAGGGGATGCTCACTCCTCCATGGCACCTGATCCCAACTTTGATGTTTTGGAGGCCCGTGTTTGCTCTGCTCCTATATTTTATTGTTGTTTGACTTTCGATCTTGAAGACTGTTCGTTATATCATATGTTTCATGCCAAAGGCAGCAATTAAGTAGTTTAATACGTACATATCCGATTAGGATAATTTACCCTCGTTTGCAGCAATCTATGATTTACTTATATATCAAACAAACTAGACAGTAGTTCCTTAATTATTTTATAGTGTAAATTAATATTTGAAGATCTATCAAATTCGCAAAGTAGCATATAAACAGAACATGATCCCTTCTATAAGAGCGAGAATGTAAAGGCGCAGGGAAAAGTACATAATAAAGCAGCAAAGTATTTGCATTGGGGTTAATATTCCAGAAGTTGAAGAATGTATACTTGGTTTTAGCTTTACAGTATGGAATCCTTTTTCTGAAATTTTCACGTAGTGATTTATTTTGCGAATGCAAAACGTATAAATTACTTTCTTAAAAAAAAATTCGGCTTTAGCAGAATCTCTTACATGTATTTCGAATTAAATAAGATACTGACTCAACCTCAATGAATGAAAACGGATATTGTTAATTAATAGAACATCAATTAAGAATACTTATTTGGAACATTTGGTTTAGAAATGGCACTTTTATTGAGATAGTAGAAAGCGTGTAATGAAGTTCGTATTTGTTTGAAATCAAAGATTATTTACATTACAATATACATGTACATTAAAAATGAAATATTCTCTTGCTAGTGCATTTTCTTTTCAAAATATATTGATGGCTTTAAAGGCATTCAAATCATAGGAGACAAATACAGAAGTTACCTATTTAAGGGCAAAAATGCGGAGGAAAGAAAACGCCAGTCTTTTTTGAAAGAGCTTCTTTGATTGATTGTTAGCATGTTTCATTTGAGAACTGATGGAATAAGTTTTCCTGAAAAACGAAAATAATAATGAACTGTAATCAAGCTGAAAAGTTATCAAAATAATAAAGGTGTAAAGCTAAGCAAACACTTTCCTCTGCAAACATTAAAAATGGGAACAGATATAGTGGTGGAGACTGTTCACAGCCGCCGTATACATCTTGTAATATTCGAGCATTCTGAGAAAAATAGGATGATAGTACATTGAAAGTAATGGCTAAACAATTTGTAAGAAAAATACCAGACAACATTCAATTGAATGATACACTGTATTTGTTGACAAGGTACTAGTTTCGACCATATTATTTACAAATAAAAATATTAACTTACACCGAGACTAATGATATTCTTGTTTCATTAACGTATTTGTTAATAGGTTAATAGCCAGTCAGATTAGCAATATGGAACACCAGGTAAACACCTGTTTAACATATGCACGAGTTGTTTTATTTTTATAAATATAATTTTAAAAAGTCATACATGTAAATTATACGTTCCAGCAAAATTTGTTGGTGGCATTAAAAGGGTGTTAGAATTATTGCGACGAGAATTGTTTTCTATTTAGTTTTTTTCCATCAAGGTAAACTACCAACTCCAGGAGAAATAAAAGAAATTCCAGCATGTAAAGTGGGTTTTAGAAGTAACTGCTCCGAGACTTATAACATCAAGGTGAAAAACTGCGAGACTTTCATCGTTTATCAACTGGGGCCGTTAGGTTTATGTGCTTCAGCTTATTGTTTTCGTAAGTTCTTAACTTTTAATGAATATTTCTTTAAAGTGAAAATAGAACAAAATTGAAAGATGGTATGTATGTGATCATACCTACCTGTATAGCTGTGAAAGTTTTCCATCATGCAAAATTTTAAAACCTTTGCTCAATGTCGTTATATTTCGCGGAATTTGTAGCAGTCACATTTACAAAACTTTTTGTATGGTTCTTTTAAATCTCGCATTCTGTAATTGAGCATAAAAAAGAATGCTTTGATAGATTTGTGAAGGGAATAAAATATAACCAGTATCCCTCTTTCCCAACTGAATTCTTACAAACAAATGAACGAATGTATTTATAAATTAAACAAACAATGTATACAGTATATATTATGTTTAATTGAACATAAGAGTCTTAAATTTTTAAGTGTGAAATCTTTTTATATATTTTTTTATTATATAAATATTGTATATATTTTTGGTATTTTGGAGAGGAGAGGATAATTTGATTAGTCATATTATCAATCTACCTAACAACTTACATGTAACTTACATATTTCTTATCCTTTAATAGTTTTTAAATTAAAAAGATTATTAAATATATTTAATGTAAAATATTTCGTTATTATAAATAATAAATGACTACGGTAAATTTTTTAAATGGTAGAAATGGTGCCCTTAGACTGCAGCCTCGGGCATAATTTTTAGCTTCAGGCTCAATAAATAATATATTACCCTCATTCATGTAACAATTCAGTATATGTAAAAGATATGTATTTTTATCTTTATTTTCGTTTTAGAATTGAGTAAAAAATGTAAGTATTTCATTTTTATTCATTATTCGGAATATGAATTAAAAAAAAAATGAAATTAATTTTTTAATAAGTGTTACATCGTAAGTATCAAACATTATCTTATATATGTAGGCGTAGATGCTGTCCCGTCAAATCTCCTTGTTTCCTACCACAGTGTATCCTGGGATGAAGATGTCCAGGGAACAATGACACAATACACACCAAGTTTCAATCTGAACTGTAACGTTACACCTCTACAGGACCGTACTTTATATTATGACATTTTTTGGTATGAGGGGAATGAAGCTATCTTTAACCAAACACTAGCATACGACTCACTTGACAAGGCCTTGCTCTCATCAAAACATATATCTAATAAACAGAAGAGGTCCGGGTCATTGGTAGGTAAAATTATTTTAACTTTTATTTTTTTATATATTTCTTTACTTACATGTAGCACGGTTTATTCAATTCAATTTTTTTTCTATTCTCTCTCTAACTTGTTTTATACATCATCATTGTTTTGTTTTCAGATTTCTTGCCTTGTTGGAGCGAAATATAAGGAAGATGGAATCGCATGTAGAACTAAGAGTAGTCCGTCATTCTTTGCTGGTATAAGGGTAACATTTTCCATGCAAAGATGATTGTGAATGTGATATCTTTATTTTGAAAATACTTATTTCTTATCAGTTATATTTTAAGATACCTTTTTTTCCATTATTTTGAATTTGAATACGTTCAGATGTGGACTACTGTATATTCTTTTTAATTTTTCGCAATTACTTATTATCGAGAATATTCTGTTCAGCGTCAAATCGCGTGAAAAACAATTTCATCGCCATAAAAATAAAGGCGAGTGATTTAATTTCGCGTTTGGAGCTTCTTGCGAAATTACGTGATAATTAATTCCACGCATAAAATAAGGAATCGATAGTAATCACATCTGTTAAGAATAAATAACAGAAACTCCTTTTTTCAGAAATATTTGTCATATTTATACATTCCATATTTTAACATGAATTTTAATTGCAAGGTAATGTAGGACACGTTCAAGATTTTGTCACGTGTTAAGAAATAGCTACAAACAATTGTACAGAAAAACATTTAAATCAACAACAGGTTGCATACCTAACTAAGCCCAAAAATGCAATTTCTTTAAATTTAGGTTTTTATTACTTATGTCATTTCAAATCAAAATCAATCAAAAATACATGAATAAAACAATCCAGATATCTCATTTTCTGCATCATATTTTTCGTTAAATATTCAGAAAATACATTTATTCTTTCCAAAAGCTATTTTGTATGTTCTTTCATTTCACATAAAAAAATCCTTTGAAAATTCAGTTATTGCAAAATAGACATTGTAAAATTGCAACATTCTTCAATTTTGAGGAAAATGGGTGAATTTGAGCATATTCAGCTAATAGTCAAAATTTGAAAATGAATAGATAATAGTTAAATATAATATGATAATTTTAATTTACTTTTAATTTTGACAACAGGTTTTAACAACAAATCTTACAATAGAGAGAGGCGGCACTGCAGATGTTCAGTTGCTACTTACCGTACCTTTTGCTGAAATAATCACGGTCTTGAACAAAAATAGTGTGTCTCCTCCTGGTTGTTTGGACATTGGTCTTGCACGTGCAAGTGGCGACTTAGCTTCCTGCAGAAGTAAAGACAGACAACAGTGTGGTATTGCAATAAAATCATACTCGTATGAAGAGCGTGAAAAGTATTCCACTGATGCCTGGAAAAATATCCACATCATGAAAATTTATAAAACGAACGATCTAGACGTTAAAACCGTAAATGAGCAAGTGACATTGCGACTTGAGACTGGGAATGCCAATAGGAAAACAAACAGGCTATTTGATGGAATATTTTTGCAAGATATTCAGGCGAGTGAATGTGGTCTTCTATATTTAATTTTTATCTACATCATGTTTTTTATCTTGTTAGATTGTGATTTTTACCTTATGTTTCCTGAAAGACCCTGTTTCTTAGATAACGAAAATAAAAGTCAATTCTTTTTCAATATAAAAAAAACATTGGAAATATCATGGCATCTTAAATATTCCATGGACATGACTTGACACTTTAGATTGTTTTAATAGATATATCATGGACCTCAGTGGTAGATTTAGACAAATAAATTTAATCCCCCTTTACTCCAGGGAAGTGAAATTTTTCATTGCTAAGAAAACAATTCTAGATCTTATAAAATACGAATATCTTCTAGTTTCCACTTCCTGTTAATTGCAATCTCACAGAGGTAGAAACACTTTCTACAAAATTTTGCAATTAGACCTAATTAAGGTGCAGATGTAGATACATGTACATCCCCCACCCCAAAGACTTTCATCTGTATATCCACATGAAAACCATCAAATAACTGTTATCCCCTTGCCCTTTGAACCAAACCAATGAAAATTATTTTACTGGGAACTTGTGCATTTGCATTTGTTGGACAGTGAAAGACCTGATGTTAACATCACAGAAGACAGTGCAAGAAACATCTACATGTATGACAAAAAGAAAACAAAATAATAAAAGGTTATAACAAAACATTTTATTGACTTTGTTCCCGGGTAAAATGTGTTTGTCGACCATCGAACCAAACTACCTGCCTTCGTTCTATCAACCTCAGGCAGACAGTTTGGTTCTTGGGTCTGACAAAACGCAATTTGCCCTTGAACTCGGTCAATATATACGTATAATATTTAACGATAACAACAATGTTAGGCCAAATAAAGAGATTTTGGTGGGCATGGAAATTATATAATTGAAAATCAATAGATAAAATTTCCCTTTTTGTCTATTGAAAATATTTAACATTTAAATATATACATCTAGGTATACATAAAGGAACCTGATCCTGTATGGAAAGAGAAACACTGTGGATCATATACTGATCCCCATATGCTGACGTTTGATGGATAGTAAGTATCTTATTTTAAGCTCGGCATGACGTTTACTTTTCATAGTAAAAATTATCATTGTTTGATTTAAATTCTGATTTTTTTTCAGTAAGTATGAGTGTCAAGAAGAAGGCACGTTTATTTTGTATAATAACAGAAAATTTAATCAAGAGGTAAATTTCATTTTAAAAAAAAGATATGGATAGTTTAAGTCTCATGAGTATTAAAATTGCTTAAAGAATAAAAATATGTATTTGTTATACCTTTGAAAGATTGTGCCTAAACAAATCTGTATAAAACAAAATCTAACATTTCCAATGTTTTACTTGGCGAGCATAAAAAAAAAATTATGTTTGACCGCTGGGTGAAATGTCGGACCTGCCGACGAGATGCTGGACGGCTTACTTCACACAATGGGCGGAACTTGTGCATTTACATTCGTTGGACAGTGAAAGACCCGATGCTAACATCACAAAAGACAGTGCAAGATACTTCTACATGTATGTCAAAAAGAAAAAAAATAATGAAAGGTATAACAAAACATTTTTTATTGACTGTGTTCCCAGGTAAAATGCGTTTGTCGACCATCGAACCAAATTTTCTGCCTCACGGCCTCAGGCAGACAGTTTGGTTCTTGGGTCTGACAAAACGCACGTTGCCCTTGAACTCGGTCAATATATACGTATAATATTTAACGATAACAACAATGTTAGACCAGATAAAGAATTAGCGCTTCTATTACATTTCTTCAGATGTTTTACAATCCTAAACAGTTCAAACATCGACAAGTATTTTTTAAGGTACAAGTGAAACATCATAGGTGTCATGCCCGTTACTCATATCCAAGATGCACATGCGCTGTAGCTGCAAGATCTGGACGGGATATCTTCACTGTAAACATCTGTTACGGCACAATTTATCAATTTTCCTCTCTGTGATGATAGAGCCTTTAAAGTTATAAGGAAGAATGACAAGTACTACCAGGTATTCATGTAATGTCAAGTAAATTAGATATTAATATTTCGACAAATCTTGAATATTTATAGATTAAAGCTAAAAAGTTTCGTACTAAGGTATTGAATGATTTTTGTTTTTGCTATTTTATTTATTATTTGTTTATGCTTTTATTTCCTTGAAAAGTCATCTTTGTTGTAGGTTCTATTTCCAACTGGGACTCTAGTGGAAATTTTGATTGTGGCTTGGCCTTATAACAATGTCTTTCAAATTAATGTCAAGATATTCCCCTCGCCTCCAGACGTTGGCAATACTAATGGTTTATGTGGTGTTTTGGATGGTGCACAACAAAATGATCTAACAAGGAGAGATGGAAATGTTGATAACCCTCAGAATTTTCGATACCACTCACCACCGCGTGCATTCTTTAGATCCTGGCGGTAAGCAAGCGAACATCATTGTTTAGTTTGACTGGTTTATAAATTGATCTTAACACTTATTTACTGTAAAATAACATATTTTCGTGGGCTCAAATTTTCGTGGTTTGAGGGAAAACTCTTGGTCCGTGAGGATATGATTTCTTTGATGAAGAATTGTTGAGTAATTATGTATGTATCACTTTATATTTTGTGGGGGACATAAATTCGTGGGTCTATCCACATCTCGAAAACAAAAAAGTTAACCCCCCTCCCAATCAAAATTTGTGATTGCACTGTATATTGATTCTCTCTTTTGATAACTTGAATAAACCTGAAATTTTTCGCCTGAAAAATGGTGTTTATTTAAAAAAATAGTATTTATTCATCATAAATATATACTAGGGATGTCAACGAATATTCGAGCACACGACTATTGTTCGATCATACCGACTATCGACTTAAATGTTTTTAGTCTGTTTTTCGTTAAAAATTGTGTGTTTCATCAAAGTAATTTTGAATTTAAGGTAATAAACTTAGATTTGCCCATTTCCTTTATTTACAGATCAATATTTTTATATGTAAAATAAGGGTATGGTATAACCGTTAAAAAAGCAGATTGGGAAAGAAAATCAAACATGTCATTTTCATATGATTGTCTACCTCTTACTGTTTTAAATGGAAGATTTAAACTAAGATCTGGCGTGACACAACTATATTCAGAAAGAATTCTAATTAAATAGCTATCACAAAATTGTAAATACATGTCAATTGGGGTCAGTTATGAGAGTTATTAAACTGTTTTTTTCTGATAGTAATTTCATACAATCATTGATTCTTTGCACCAAATTTCATAATTAAAATTTATCCCAAACTCTCGCTCTCTCTTTGTTTTTATCAGAAACATGCTTTAATTCTTTACCTGTGAAAGATCACTGACGGGCACGTAAAAATTAAATGGCTACAATTCTGGGGTACATATGGATAAAATGTGCAGCTAATATATTAATTTTGAAATTTAATTCATTGTATACATATTAATGTACATGCAGTTTTTATTGTGCTACGTACGTATTTACGATTCAGAAATTCGTTTTATAATGGTAAAAACATAGATTAAATATTGTAAACTAGTTTATAAAAGACAAACAGTGAAAATGATATGAAAAAATAATTAAAATTAAACGAATATTCGACTACCGTTCGACTAAAGCATTCGACTATTTGACTAAGCTGTCCTAGTAAAATTGACATCCCTAATATATACTTACATTTTTATCATTTGTCATTTTTTTCTGAAATTGGTATATAAGAATGAAACATATGGAGATAACGGACAGTATTCAAGACCAAATGTTCATAAAATAATACAAAACAGGAGTAAAGCAAACACGGACCTCCAAACCATCAGAGGTGAGATCAGGTGCCATGGAGGAGTAAGCATCCCCTGCCATTTGCTCCTTTTCATGACCGGAAAATAACGGGAAAATCCGTCGTCAATTCAGTGTATAAATAATGGCCCAACAATTAGTATGAAATACGTCTGTCAACATTTGACTCAATGATAAATTGAATTTGCTGACAAGGTCAATGTGTATGTTTCGACCATAGAACTTACGAAATGATGAATTTAAAGGAGACAGCTGAAACTCTTGTTTCATCAACTTGTTTATCAATTATTTTCTTCGTTGTAGAAATTGTTTATCTCCATATGTTTCATTTAGAATTCAATACTGTTAAGAGTACAGATTATGTATATATGTATTTTCGACAATATGTGACAAAAAGTACAAAATGCAAAGTACAAAGCTGCACATGATATACTTAGTGAAAGTTTAATCCACTTACGCAATGTATTATCTATGCTTACAGAATACTTGCCAGTGAGGATTTGTTCAGCCATAGCAATATCAAGACCACAAAATTCAAATTTGTGTCGGATACCCTCACTAAAGCTTGCACTTGTGAAGTAAAGGAAGGAATAGTCAAATATTGTGGTGTTTATGAAAGGACGGAATCTAGGATTGATTGTAGTTATGGTACAGTTGAAAATTGTAAATTCAAAAGAGGGAATCCATTTGAGTGCTCGGTATACCCTGACGGGTCCAAAAGAAAGAAACGAGATTTGTCGCATCTCACAAAATCATGGAAATTCCTGCCACAGATGAAAACCAAATTTACCTCTGGGTAATGGTGTTATCTCTTTAGTAATTTTGAATAATACGTTTTTGGTATCTCTGATTAAATTTATTTTATCAATTTTAGGCAAGGAACAAAAGACAAATCTACGATGTTAGAACAGAGAAAGAAGCTGAAGATATTTGCATCAAAGCTTTTGAGGAAACGGACACGATTGCTACCTGTCGACAATATGATCCTGGTATAAGTAATACTGCTGTTCACAACTGCATTTCGGATGTGATGGTACATATTTATATTATTTGAACTTTATTTGGGTGTTATTGTATCAAACAAAATTATGATTAAAGTAAAAATGTATCAAACAAAATTATGATTAAAGTAAAAATGAAGAATATTGCTGTCATTCAAAAAATAACTTCATAATATTAGTTGAACTAAAAAATATATATATTTGAAATGTATGTATTTTTCTCGGGCAGACCTCGCATGTTCTTAATTTGCATTTTCTGAAATAATTAATTCTAATTTCTTTTCTAAATTATGTTTGCATAAAAAAGCATAGGACATCGACGTCATGATTATGAATCTATATACGAATTGCATTGGAAACAGATATTTCATATATTTCATAGTTAAATAAAAAAAAATACGGATACAAGTACAGATACATATATTGCCCTCTGTTTCAATTTTGCGGCAAATTTAAAAAAAAAGTTGCAATGTTTGTTTTCTTTTAAAGATGACGGGTGACAATAACATAACAAAGATTCACATAGAAGCAGCTCTAGAGCAATGTTCCAGTCTTGTTCTGTTCAATTCGACCTTTCAGGAAGAGAGACCTGACGTAACACACATTATTGAATCACTTTGTCCAAATAACTGTAGTGGGAATGGTGAATGTCATGAAGGTAATATGTGTTTTAAATGATCAGGGTGGTAGGGATGGGAGAATCTTGATCAGTTATTGGAATCTGGTGTAATGGGTGGTATTTTTGTAGTTAATCGAGTACATATAGTGACCAATCAGTGTTCTTAACAAGCAATTATAATTTAATATGTAAAAAACTACATAATTAGAGTTATCTTTTTTGAAATACTGGTATTACTGAGTATCAGTTTACATTAAAAAAGGAGATATATTAAAATATATAATATTTCACTATAAAGATATAATAAAAATTACCTACCTATGCATTTAGTTTGCTTTTAAGTGTGTGATATATTTGTTTATATTGAAAAAAGTAAGAGGGGGCTCCATTCAAAGTTTGAAAACATTTTTGTTTAATGTTATCATTTTGTGTAATGAAAGCCAAGTGCATATGCATTTTTTCTTCATACTTATTAAAAAATACACTAAAAATGTCCACTCGCGATAGAATTAAATAGATACCATTATGCAGGGGCATTGTAGATTAAATTTTATAATTGTAATGTTAAATAATATTTTAACATAAACGTTATTTTTCAAGTTAAAAAACTAGGTCATGACCCATTTTCCATGCTAATGACCCCTGGGTAATTTTCTGAAAATATATGTACTTCTTTTGTTTTACATCATGGTATACAGAAAGAGAACATAAACAAAATAAAACAAGGAACAAAACTTTCTAGTCAATGAAATCAAGTATAAATTGATCTTTTTTGTAAAAAAAAAATATATATAGTACTAAACAAAACTAATTGAACAATAAACTTAGTATTTTCCCAGTCAAAATATCTTCAGCCAATTTAAAATTCAAAATGACAGAAATTATATTTTATGACATCTACACCCTCGATAGCTTCATGTAACTTTTAGTACACTAATGTGTTCTTTTTCTTTTAATTGTTGGAATTTAATGATCAAAATGGTTGAAATATTTTTGTTTGAATACTTTTTAATAAAAATATATATTTGTTGTAAAATATGCTTTTTATTCACCGAGCTATTTGTGTGCTTAAGAAAATCAAACATGTCATTTTCATATGATTGTCTACCTCTTACTGTTTTAAATGGAAGATTTAAACTAAGATCTGGCGTGACACAACTATATTCAGAAAGAATTCTAATCAAATAGCTATCACAAAATTGTAAATACATGTCAATTGGGGTCAGTTATGAGAGTTATTAAACTGTTTTTTTCTGATAGTAATTTCATACAATCATTGATTCTTTGCACCAAATTTCATAATTAAAATTTATCCCAAACTCTCGCTCTCTCTTTGTTTTTATCAGAAACATGCTTTAATTCTTTACCTGTGAAAGATCACTGACGGGCACATAAAAATTAATTGGCTTCAATTCTGGGGTACATGTGGATAAAATGTGCAGCTAATATATTAATTTTGAAATTTAATTCATTGTATACATATTGATGTACATGCAGTTTTTATTGTGCTACGTACGTATTTACGATTCAGAAATTCGTTTTATAATGGTAAAAACATATATTAGATATTGTAAACTAGTTTATAAAAGACAAACAGTGAAAATGATATGAAAAAATAATTAAAATTAAACGAATATTCGACTACCGTTCGACTAAAGCATTCGACTATTTGACTAAGCTATCCGAGTAAAATTGACATCCCCAATATATACTTACATTTTTTTCATTTGTCATTTTTTTCTGAAATTGGTATATAAGAATGAAACATATGGAGATAACGGACAGTATTCAAGACCAAATGTTCATAAAATAATACAAAACAGGAGTAAAGCAAACACGGACCTCCAAACCATCAGAGGTGAGATCAGGTGCCATGGAGGAGTGAGCATCCCCTGCCGGTCACACCCGTGTGCTCCTTGACATGGAAATAACGGGAAAATCCGTCGTCAATTCAGTGTATAGATAATGGACCAACAATTAGTATGAAATACGTCTGTCAACATTTGACTCAATGATAAATTGAATTTGCTGACAAGGTCAATGTGTATGTTTCGACCATAGAACTTACGAAATGATGAATTTAAAGGAGACAGCTGAAACTCTTGTTTCATCAACTTGTTTATCAATTATTTTCTTCGTTGTAGAAATTGTTTATCTCCATATGTTTCATTTAGAATTCAATACTGTTAAGAGTACAGATTATGTATATATGTATTTTCGACAATATGTGACAAAAAGTACAAAATGCAAAGTACAAAGCTGCACATGATATACTTAGTGAAAGTTTAATCCACTTACGCAATGTATTATCTATGCTTACAGAATACTTGCCAGTGAGGATTTGTTCAGCCATAGCAATATCAAGACCACAAAATTCAAATCTGTGTCGGATACCCTCACTAAAGCTTGCACTTGTGAAGTAAAGGAAGGAAAAGTCAAATATTGTGGTGTTTATGAAAGGACGGAATCTAGGATTGATTGTAGTTATGGTACAGTTGAAAATTGTAAATTCAAAAGAGGGAATCCATTTGAGTGCTCGGTATACCCTGACGGGTCCAAAAGAAAGAAACGAGATTTGTCGCATCTCACAAAAATCATGGAAATTCCTGTTACAAATGAAAACCAAATTTACCTCTGGGTACATGTAATGATGTTATCTCTTTAGTAATTTTGAATAATACCTTTTTGGAAACCTTTATTAGATTTATTTTATCAATTTTAGACAAGGAGCAAAAGACAAATTTACGATGTTAGAACAGAGAAAGAAGCAGAAGATATTTGCATCAAAGCTTTTGAGGAAACGGATTCGATTGCTACCTGTAGACAATATGATCCTGATATAAGCAATACTGCTGTTCACAACTGCATTTCGGATGTGATGGTACATATTTATATTATTTGAACTTTATTTGGGTGTTATTGTATCAAACAAAATTATGATTAAAGTAAAAATGTATCAAACAAAATTATGATTAAAGTAAAAATTAAGAATATTGCTGTCATGCAAATAATAACTTCATAATATTAGTTGAACCAAAAAAATATATATATATTTGAAATGCATGTATTTTTCTCGGGCAGACCTCGCATGTTCTTAATTTGCATTTTCTAAAATAATTAATTCTCATTTCTTTTCTAGATTATGTTTGCATAAAAAAGCATAGGACATCGACGTCATGATTATTAATCTATATACGCATTGGAAACAGATATTTCATAGTTAAATAAAAAAAAATACGGATACAAGTACAGATACATATATTGCCCTCTGTTTCAATTTTGCGGCAAATTTAAAAAAAAAGTTGCAATGTTTGTTTTCTTTTAAAGATGACGGGTGACAATAACATAACAAAGATTCACATAGAAGCAGCTCTAGAGCAATGTTCCAGTCTTGTTCTGTTCAATTCGACCTTTCAGGAAGAGAGACCTGACGTAACACACATTATTGAATCACTTTGTCCAAATAACTGTAGTGGGAATGGTGAATGTCATGAAGGTAATATGTGTTTTAAATGATCAGGGTGGTAGGGATGGGAGAATCTTGATCAGTTATTGGAATCTGGTGTAATGGGTGGTATTTTTGTAGTTAATCGAGTACATATAGTGACCAATCAGTGTTCTTAACAAGCAATTATAATTTAATATGTAAAAAACTACATAATTAGAATTATCTTTTTTGAAATACTGGTATTACTGAGTATCAGTTTACATTAAAAAAGGAGATATATTAAAATATATAATATTTCACTATAAAGATATAATAAAAATTACCTACCTATGCATTTAGTTTGCTTTTAAGTGTGTGATATATTTGTTTATATTGAAAAAAGTAAGAGGGGGCTCCATTCAAAGTTTGAAAACATTTTTGTTTAATGTTATCATTTTGTGTAATGAAAGCCAAGTGCATATGCATTTTTTCTTCATACTTATTAAAAAATACACTAAAAATGTCCACTCGCGATAGAATTAAATAGATACCATTATGCAGGGGCATTGTAGATTAAATTTTATAATTGTAATGTTAAATAATATTTTAACATAAACGTTATTTTTCAAGTTAAAAAACTAGGTCATGACCCATTTTCCATGCTAATGACCCCTGGGTAATTTTCTGAAAATATATGTACTTCTTTTGTTTTACATCATGGTATACAGAAAGAGAACATAAACAAAATAAAACAAGGAACAAAACTTTCTAGTCAATGAAATCAAGTATAAATTGATCTTTTTTGTAAAAAAAAAATATATATAGTACTAAACAAAACTAATTGAACAATAAACTTAGTATTTTCCCAGTCAAAATATCTTCAGCCAATTTAAAATTCAAAATGACAGAAATTATATTTTATGACATCTACACCCTCGATAGCTTCATGTAACTTTTAGTACACTAATGTGTTCTTTTCCTTTTAATTGTTGGAATTTAATGATCAAAATGGTTGAAATATTTTTGTTTGAATACTTTTTAATAAAAATATATATTTGTTGTAAAATATGCTTTTTATTCACCGAGCTATTTGTGAGCTCTAAATTCCTACCAAGCTTCGGGAATATAAGCACAGAATTCGATTGATATAAAAAAGCATCATTTAACAACAGACAATGGAAATCCTATATTGAAGAATTTATATTTTATATAAAAGATACGTACGGGTCACTTTTTTGTTTTTATAAAACATGTAAAAAATATGTCATTTTCAGGAAATTGCACATGTGAAGAAAACTTTGCCGGAAGTGATTGTTCTTTTGATTTACTTGGACCTCCGAGTATAAAGCACATCTCAGACTTTGGTTTCTGTGACAAGTCGTACGAAGAATGCGATGAAATAACTTTGTATAGAGAACTGTTTTTAGAAAAGATGAATACATATTGCTACATTACAAGAAGAACGGTAGTAAATATTCTAAGCCAATTTTAACCAATTCACATAGAAATATGTACATTTGTATGTCAGTCTGTCTATCTGTCTCAATAAATTTAACCTTGGTCATCACAGTCATACATATTGAATGAGAACAGAATGTCAGCATATTCATGCACACTCTATCAATGAGTGGAATGCTGACTGACTGAAGTTGTTTTTTATATAATGTTTGGCCATGAATTACACACCGAATCGTCGACGAATTTTCAAGATATTTCCCTATCATGAAAAGAGCACACGGTGGTCTGACCGTTTTGCTTTCAATGCTCACTGCCCTTTTCCACATCATCCCAACCCTGATGTTTGCTCTGCTCCAAATATTTGCATTGAATAATATTCAATAATGGACTCTTAGTGATAATAATTGTTTGTTATTCACCAGGAAAAATATCAATTTTGACCACTGACCGAGACGAAACCGAGGTTAACATTGATATTTTTCTGGTAAATAACAAACGATATTCAATTCCACGGAGTCCATTATTGTTTTAAAATATAATCCGGATTTAGATAAATATGACATTGAAGGCTGTAGAAGGACAACGTTTTCATTTGCGAACCTCGGTAGTTGAAAATTGAAATAAAAATACAGATAACAGTTTGTCACCACCGTGTTTTTCTTTCGCTAAATGTAAGCGTCCAAATGTTCAAATATAAGCTTGCGATATCTTTTTCTAATACTTTTCCTGCTCAGATACATAGGTGGCATTACGATCATTGTTTACTGTCAACATTGAGTTGTTGATTGTGGCGTCACAATGACGCTGCACGTGCATTTACCCTACAGTGAAAACAAACGGTCTCAAATCCAGTGAAAATGTAGTATGTTATGAATCGTTATACATATACTAAGCAGTCCATACATAATTTTTTACTTTAAAAGTCCAACAGCTAGTTCGGCTGTTTTTTTTCGACTATCGGTCCAGAAATTGTTTTAAAGTCCGCTTACGTCAAACAGCTCTAACTGAGTTATCTTTTTATTTGCCAAAGGACTTTTCTAAAACAATTATTGACAGGACTATCGGGAAACAGTCGATCTGTTTGACTTGGAGTGCAAACTGTTGACAGCGGCAAAAGGTCTTGGGCAATTGCTTTCATTCCGGTAGAACAGATTGTTTGTTTCCCTCTACCCTAGTCAACAACTCTATACAGTAAATAAGGACATTTTCACGTCGATTTATTTTTTGCGAATTTAGTTTGTCATCAGCGCTAGAAATAAAGAGTACTGCCTATTTTCATATCATTTTATCTTTCACATTAGTTAGCAGAGTTAGAATACAACTTATCTACAGTAAAAAATTTTCAGATTTACGGTTCTGTTTGTGTTTGTAAAGATTATACAGAGACTATAAATATAGTATATAATAATGTCCATTATATTCATTCATTTCAGAGAGAGAGAGAGAGAGAGAGAGAGAGAGAGAGAGAGAGCAATTAGATTAATTTGATTCTTTATCTACATTTTAGATTCAGCTAGATGGAACGCATTCAGAGATATTTTTTCAAAGCAATTTGGAACCAAGAACACTATTTGAAGGGTATTGTCCTTTGTCATACAGTACTGAATTCCATTGGATGACAGAATTTACATTTAATGTCTCAAACGATGGAGTTAGATTCACTGATTCTTTTAATGTGTACATATTTCAATCGGACTGTCAAGAGTATAAAAATATCAGTGGAAACATCACGTTTTCCCTGAAGGTATTTTTTTAACCATCTATTCATTTAATTGCTTCATATTTTTCACATAATCATTACAGTGCTCTTACTTGTGATGTTTAATGTATTTATGTGTTCTGATAAAATGTATTAGTTTTGGCGATCAAATGTCAATATATCCATGTTTTAGAGTGGCTACTGTTTTATAAAAGGGAGATGTTATATAGACGGAGGCACAAATCGTGACAACCAATGTGATATGTGCAATGTCACTCAGGACAGATATAGTTGGTCATTCAATCCAGGTATTTTTTTAAAAATATCTATGCCCTATTCACATGGAGAGTTTAATTTGAATTAAACGTAAAGTTACTGCGATTTAGCTTTGCTTAGCGTTCATACGGAGAATTTAATGCGAATTAGTTGAATTCGAATTACTTACTGCGCATGAAATAACTTCGCATTAGCTCCATGTGAGCTTAGCGAAGCTAATTCGAATTAAATTTTGACGCTAGACTAGGCTAGATTTAGGATAGATTTAAGTCACAGGACACGTGTTATGGTTAGATATAGGTATATGTGCTATATTTTGTTCAAAAACCAAGGAAAAGTATGTTAACTCATCATGAATTGTATACCTATGGCCACTATCAAAGAGATGGCTCTGCATTCGTGACTTGATTTACAAATGACGTGATAATAGCTTTTCTGACTAGAATTTTTGTAGAAATAAAATTTTTATTCGCCTTTAGTTTACTTCGCTTTTAGCTGTCGTGTGAACGCAATTTAATTTTACTGCGAATCAAACTCTCCGTGTGAACAGGGCATAAATTAATTTTTTTGGACATTGGGAGTGATCGTACATTTTGGTACTTTTTATTGAGGAATTGCATAAAGTTATTGTGGTTTGTATCGAAATGTTATCTTTGGATAGCTGGAAACATTGAACTTATGTGTACAGTGTATATTTGTAAGTTAGACATTAAACGATTTTTTTCCAAACTATTCAACTGAAAACAGTAACTACAATATATTGGTCTTTTCGAATAATTATATATATAATTTTTACATTAAAAAAGGAGAAAAAAACTTCTTATTTTAGATCATTGTTTGATAAATGACAAGTGTTATATGAACGGAGAAATAAGGGAGACAAATCCCTGCAGTGCATGTCTTTCCTCTGTAGACAAGTGGAACTGGTCAAATAACCCAGGTATTTCAGTATAATATACCGTTTTCATCTTTACGAGTATAGATCAGTTATAATATCATGACAATTTTCTAGGTTTGTTACAGTAAAATCTTAGACTTGAAGTGTACATTTCAATTTTTTTCATCTTAAGTTTATTGTTTTGTACCTCTTTATTTATGAAACAATTTTTTTAAAGGATATTGTTACATTGATGGCATTTGCTACTTTGATGACCAGACTCAAAAGAACAACGATTGTTACAAATGTAACTACACACGGAACAGGACAGAATGGACATTCAATGAAGGTAGATATAATTTTTGTCAATAAAGTTAGTTAAAATTTTTTTATTCAGATCAAGGAAATTGATTGAACAGCAAGCATAAATGACTATGATAGATTTCTCCCAATATTTTTATCAATATATAATTAATATGAAATCATTAAGGATAAAAATGCATTTTTAATGCTGATTTTTAATATTTCAGATAGCAATTGCAAAAATTAAATATTTTTTTTTTCATTTTACTAGGTCATTGTCTAATTGATGACCAATGCTATAAAGCGGGGGAGAGTAACTTAATAAGCAGATGTTTGATATGTGATCCCATTCAAAGCAGGACTAACTGGACCTTGAGTTCTGGTAAAATGCGTTTTTTATTTGAGAGTGTTTCTTTTTTTTCCCATATTCGTAGTCCATGTGTCGCAGTGATTAGAGAGTCTGCTCTAGAATAGCGATGTAAGTAGTTGATCCTTACATCGTGGGTTCGAATCCCACTGTGGGACGTGGAGGTGGGCCCTTCGAATCAGATCGTTTAAATCGAGGTCCCATGTCCCTGTAGGTGCTTGCACGAAAAAGACCCCTCATTCCTTAATGGCCCTAAATGCCGAGGACAAAATTTGCAGCTCTCTGCCGGCAAGAGGCGGCGTCTCAAAAAGAGTGAAAATTCTCGAGAGGGACGTTAAACAACATATAATAAATCATTTCCCTGTTTTTTTTCCTTTGTCCACAATACAATATCACAAGTAAGTTATTTAATAGAACAATTATCGTTTGAATATAACTATGCTTTTATCTGTTCATAAAGAGTAGTTAAACAAAACAAACTTTTGACGACATTGCCTATTAAGGAAAATGAAATACATGTATTATTTTTTTTGTAGGATATTGTTTTGTCAATGATTTGTGTATACAAGACGGGGAGTCGGAAGAAAATAACCCCTGTTTGATTTGCAACATATCTGTCAGCATTGACTCTCTGAAGCCAAATCCTGGTAAAATTTATTTTGTCAGTTATAATTTCAAATCATGTTCTGTTTTGCCTCTTTTCTTCTTACCTAAAAAGGTATTGTAAATGACAAAATTAATTTTATGAATATTTTGAGGTAACAAGCAGTAGTTGAAGTCAAAAGTCCATTAAACATGACAAAAAAGGCATAGCAAACACGAACCTCCAAAACTTCAGTAGAGGAATCAGGTGCCATGGAGGAGTAAGCATTCCCTGTTAACTGGTGTCAGGTGTCATTTGCTTAGTGCTCCATCTCATGTTCTCGGAAAACCGAAAAAAAAATCCGTCAACAATTCTGTGTGTAAATAATGGCTTATCAATCAGTATGAAAAAAAAAATCATGTCCGCATTTGACTTAATGATTAACTGTATTTTCTGACAAGGTCATTGTATCGACCGTAGAACTTACAGAATGAGAACTTTAAACAAGACTGCTGATATTAATGCTTTATCAAAATGTTTGTTAGTAACTTACAAATTGTTCACGCGCAGAAGATGCTCTTTTGTATAAAATCAACTGAGAGATGTAAATTCCATATACAAGTGACAAGGCTGTATTAATATTGCTGCACAAGTAAGAGAAATTTACGATTGAAAAGTTTAAGTCTACCGTTAATCATTGTTGAAAAATAACCATAAACGTCTTTAAATTTTTTTCAAAATTGTACATGAATGCAAACATAGTTAATTCAGCTTATTATAACGGGGCGCAATAAGTACCCATGGTATATCAAATAGATTTTTGAAGACTTGGTCTCCCAAATCCACATAGATAATGTCAATAACAAATTAGAACATATTCTTAATATCAAATTTAAAGCTCTTGTGTGTACATTCAAAATGGTTTTAACAAAATAAATTTGCAAATGACCAGTGACAAGGGGAGTGAATATACAAAGTCCATTTATATTGAAAAAACAGCTGTCAGTGAAAGACTGGACTTTAATTTATAGAAGGGGTTGTTTTAAATAAGTGTGAAAATTCGAAAGTTTTTATGTTGCTGACTTTGGTTTAAGTTTGTAATTTCAATGGATTAAAAAGTTCCTTGGAATGTTTAAGTACCAACATCTGATTTTCACCACAATTAGAATACCGGTCTATTGTTGCACAATACTTCTGAAGTTTGTCCTTCACTATTGTTAATACCTTACTAAGGAGTAAAGAAAGAGGCTTAATAGTACATATACTACACTTTGCTATGTATTTTTTTGTAAGGATATTTACGAAGTTTTTGAATTTAATATAAATAGTACTTGAAATTCATTAAAACATCTAATGACAAACAACAAATGGTTTATTTGTGTATTCTTGCAGCAAGTTTAAGACTTCCCGAAGCTTCATTGTGTTTACAACTTAACACCGTATTTCAATGTCGGTTCTTAATCTGTTATCCTATTGTTTCTCTACTGGCCTGAAAAATGTACTTAACGTTTAGTTATTTTGCTTCACCAAACATATTTTTGTTCATACAAAAAACATGAAATTCAGATCGTTTGCTCTTTATTTATGTTTTGTATAGGATTTCACTATGATATTTTTAAAAGAAAAATCCACCTGTTATCTCTAAAATAATATTCATATGAAATACGTTTTTTTTTTCTTTTTTGTAGCTTACTGTGATATTAATGGACTTTGCGTTGCACATGCGTTAAAGAACGAAAATAAATCTTGTTTGTATTGCAACACGTCAATTAACAGAGGAAGTTGGTCACTGGACCAAGGTAAAAACAATTTGCACATATTTGCATACACCTTGCTCTCGACGAAATTCAAAAACATTTCAATGACGTCATTTAAAAAAAAGATAACGGTTTGCCCTCGCTCAATCGACTAAAGAAAAGCGGTCCAAGTCATTTCTATTTAAACCTCAAGGGAATATTTCTTATTCATGTCATCGTTATCTGTTCTCAATAATGCATATGCATGTACTTATTTAAACAATTCAGTCTTAGTGTTTCAATAAAAAATCTAATCTTGTCTTTCAATAATTTAGTCATGAGACAGGAGAGGGCAAGCCAACATAAACTGATTTTCAAAAACCCTAGTTATAAAATTAGTAACAAATGTATTATTTTTTTAACTACAGGGTACTGTTTTGTTAATGATACTTGCATACAAGATGGGAAATGGGAAGAAAACAATCCCTGTCTGATGTGCAACATCTCCACCAGCCGAGGCTCTTTAGTTCATAATCCTGGTATTATTCCTTTTCAATAATTATTTTAATTTAAAGTCCAAGTCCTCATAGTTTGGTTTGACTGTTTTAACCCTTTGCAAACTGCGAAAGGGAATTAATAATAATGAAATGGGTTTTTAATATAATTAAATGGTTTATTTATCAAGAATGATTTTTGGTCTAAATGATCTTGAGTTTTTCATTAAATTAACCTATTTTTCTGAGGGAATCACAAACTTTTTTTTAGTGTGATGGAAATCAAAGCAAAGACTTCTCACCCTTGTAAATGTTTTTAAATGATTATGTTACTGAATTGGTTATTATTGTTTATTACTTTTCAATTAAGTTATTCACAAACGTCCTTTTTTAAAAACTGCTTCATTCTGATCTAAACGTTTTTGAACTTTTTTAAAGGTTACTGTGATATTGATGGACTTTGTGTTGCTCATGCGTCCAAGAACGACAATAAATCTTGTTTATATTGCAACACAAAAATAAACAGAGGTAGCTGGTCATTGGACCCAGGTAATATTTCTTTTTCTACAGAAATCTTCAATCTACTTCAGTGAATTTCAAAAATCAAAATTCCAAAACGTATATGCATGATTTAAAAAAGAAATGCATGTTTGACAATGCAATTACATCTTATATTGCTGGCCTTTTATAGCCTTAAAATATATGTTATATCGTTCTAAAAAAATAATTCTTTGTTACAGAATACTTAATTAAATTTTGCTGATGATTTTCTTTTTTTAAACCCTTTATTTATATGCTAAAGAAAACGAATGATTTATTCATTGTAAAAACACAAATGAGCGATTTTAATGGTTTTCAGAGATTTTTAATTTTTTTAAAGCATTGTATGCTCTTTAACTGTTGTTTTCAATACGGACAAAAGAATGCAAAAAAAAAAAAAAAAATAGGGATATTCAATCCCCTTTAAACAAGTTTCTTATCTAATGTAGTTAAATTTGTTATATTAGCTATTCGTAATTTTGCAGTTTTAACCTCAAAATGATAAAAAAAAAACAATTTTTTTTAATATGAAGTAATCAATGCTTCAGTTGAGCTAAATTTATGGATTGATCTTTTCTTAAATATTGATTCTTATTTTTTTTCAAAGTATCCCAAACTATTCAAACACATCATATGTGTGCTATTTTAGGAGAATAAAATATTTCATTTCTGACTACCGTATAAACTCGCCTATATGTCGGTATGTCGTGAGTTAAATATAAGTCCTAAACTCTATATCCGACTTATAGGTGAGTCATAAATATATATTTGATTGCAAGTATTCACTTACTATTATAGTTTTTATTTTGTGTATAAATTATTTGTTTAATGAAATTAAAACTAAATATTGGCGTAAAATTGAAAAATATTAATAAAAACAGCTAAAATTAACATCAGTGCATTGATTTTAAATGTCAAATGATTCTGGCAAAAAGTAAAACCGACTTATAAGTGGATCAATGGCAAATTCCTCCAAACGAACCTCCAAAAATACAACCGACTTAAAGGCACACCGATTTATAGGCGAGTATATACGGTAAATTACATTTTAGTATTTTTTTTTGTAGGGTTCTGTTTCATCAATGATTCCTGTATGCAGAATGGAGTGTCAGACAAAATAAACCAATGTTTTATGTGTAATACATCAGCAAATTTGTACTCCTTGTCTCCAAATCTTGGTAAACATGAGACTTAGCTAGAAAATTGTTTTATTTTAAAATAAAAATTATAAAAATTTTGAAATAATAATCATACATGTAACTGATTTTAAAATGAGATAAAGATACTGAAAAAAAGTATAAAACAAGTCATTACTGTATTTACCTGACGATTACGATAAGTAAAGTATTCAGATTTCCTAAAAAAAAAATAATCATGCCTAAAAAATTATGTTTGGAAAATCAGTTTTTACTGAATGATATCATAACTCACCGATCATGGCTTTTTCTTAATAACCTGTTGTATTAAATAATATTTCATTTATAACTTTAGTATATATATATAACAGTTACCAAGTTATAAATATGACATTTGTGATACTGTATATAAACTAGCATCTGGTTTCCATTTCAAACAGTTTTAAAAAAAATATTTAGATGAAATACTTAATCCTGACGAAACTGGTTTTATCTCTAACAGATATATAGGAGAAAGCATAAGATTGATTTATGATAGAATGTATTTTACAGAAGAAAAAATATTCCACAACTTTTATGCAGATAGATTTTGAGAAAGCTTTTGATTCTCTTCCCTTGAACTTCATACAAGAAACCTTGCTTTTTAAAAAAAAATTGGCCCTTCTGTCAGAAAATTGGTTACACTTTTTTTACAATGATACTAAAGCCACTGTTAATAAAAGTGGTAATTTTTCTGAGGTAATCGATATTCAAAAGGGATGCAGACAAACTGGCAGATTGTAGTTCCTTAATTCTTGATGTAAGTGGGGAGTCTCTTATAGAAACATTGAAAATTATTTACTCTTTTTCAGATATGTTTGGAATCTGTATCAATTACTCTAAGAATTCTTTATAAATAGCGTAAAAATGTATTAAATATTGACATACCATTGTTGAGTTTTCAACCACTTAATCATGTGTATTATAATTAAGTCGTTTTATATTAGATAACGATTCAAAATGATGTGTTTGCAGTAGAATATTCGAAAGATTGGGAAGAAAATCAGGGATTCATTTTATACAAACTTACAGTATCATCAATAATCGAGAGCAATATACACACATGTATTTAATTAGGGAAACGATTTAAGAGAAACAGCTCTGTTTCTCGGGTATATGTTACAAAAAAAATAATCAAAAATATACAACGTAAATACTGTGATTAAAGCGTTTTGCAGTGATCTTTTGGAGTAAAAAACATATCTAGATGAGTTTAGAATAAATCTGATAAGTTTATACCCTATTAACTGGATTGAAAATGATTTTTAATCTCTTTTGTTTATTTTTTTAGCATTCTGTTATGTCGATGATATATGTGTAGCCAATAGCCAGGAAAATGATATAAAGTCCTGTTTTTATTGCAACACGACAAACAACAGAGAAAGATGGTCATTGCGCCAAGGTAAATTTTATTGCAAACATGATTTAAAAAAAGAGAATCAAAACTTGTTTTCCCATAAAACATGGAATAAAAGTCAATTAACTTAAAAAAAAAATCTCATTATCTAAGATGTATTGATTTCAGATTTTATACGACATAAAATATTTCATTCCGATATTATTGACTGTCAAATATGAGTAAAATATTGTAACAAGGATAAACCAACGGAAAACGAAAACAAATTGAAAAACAGTTGTTATTGATCAATCAATAACATGGTAAAATTTAATTTTTTCAGCAAAAAATAAAAAAAAATACTTTTTTTATTTTCTTACTGTCATTCTGACATTAACAATAGATTCCAAAACTAGATGAATACACTGTAAAAGCATTTCTGCAATAATAACTAGTATTTTTCTTTAAATAAAAGATGTCTTTATTGCAATTAGAGAAATATTTAAGGACTATATCTTTTATACCTAGTAATTCATTGCTAAGGAGTAAGCCTTTAAATGGATGCAAAATATTACTTTTTCTTTTTATAATTGTATTCTATAAAATGGCGTTTTATAGACTTCTGTGTGATTGATGAGATTGTATTATACATGGGAATAGCGAAAAGAACAAAGACTGCAGAGTTTGTGATGCATACGGCAACAGCAGCTTTTGGCAAATAAAGGATGGTAAACATATCCATGCTACTTATGAACAATAACAATTGTTTAATTTTGTTCACGTTGTATATTATAAATTTATACATTTGTATATATCTTTAAAGGACACTGCTATATACAAGAGACCTGTTTTAAAGATTCGGAAGTGAATACCACATTTCCCTGTCAGATATGCAATTCATCGAGAGAAATCTTCAAATTTTCATCAAATGAAGGTATAAATATTCAGTAATAATTTACGTGCCATGATGTGTATATATAGTGATATAATTTTCTTATGCATTTTCCCATAAATTTTAAATTTGCAAGAAGCCCTAAGCTTTGAATTCTTTTACAAGAAAAATAATGCATTTTAATGCAGAGTGTCAATTAATCTACTCGTTAATTGTAATCACTTGCTCATATATGTAAATGTTAATATGTATAAGACATTGTTTATAGATATTTTGCTGGAAAGTACATATGATTACAAAGCTTTTTATTTCTATTTTTACTTTTACTGCTGTAATACCTCATTTAAAATTACTATGTAACCAAATCAGGACTGGTTTAGTTACTTTGAAAAAAGAAGTTAATTAATCAAGTATAGAATATACAAACTAAAACTTGATTCAGAACTGGACATAAGTGATTTTGGTTGTTAATCTCAAGCATACTGCAACATTGATGGTCTGTGTGTGCCTAATGGAAGTGAAAGCCATGCCAAGGCTTGTTTGTACTGTAACACGTCACTAAGCCGGGACATCTGGTCTTTCAATCAAGGTAAAGACACAGAAAACAAATCTCAGCATCTGGTTATTCCATTTTGTGATTAGAATAAATATGGGATCGATTACTTTTCATTTTTTTTAGAGATATCGAATGATTTTTTGCAATTATTTTATATTCAATAATGAAATACTGTAAAAAAAATCTTTATTGAATAAACGTGATATTAAATATCACGGTACATGTATGAAAGAATATCAGAAATACGACAAAACTCTACTTCGTCTTTTCTTCATAATCAATGATGTAGAAAATACTTTTATGCCTGTTTTTAGATAGAAGGAGTAGATAAACCATCTTAAAAGATCCTAAAATTGTAACAAATTTTCAAAAAATGATCCTAAAATCAATATTTACTAAGCATTCTCAGAATTGTTAAGCCATGTCTTAACTGCTGAAGTATGACGTTATCCATGTGACACTAATGTTACGAAAAGCCAGAGGCAAAGTAAAAGTAGCAAAATTGGAAAGAAATCCTACTAATGATATAATCCATATCGAATTGCAATACAATTAAATGATTTTTATCTTTTACAAAATATATCATTCATACATATGCACATCTTTGCCTGCTGGAAAAGATCTATTAAATATAGTTCAATAAAATATTTTAACCTTTGCCTTTTACTGTTATAATTCATTTTATTGAATTCATAACATTCATTACAGATTATTGCATGATAAATGGGAGCTGCATTAAACATGGGAGCTCCAAACCGAACAATGATTGCAGAATCTGCGATGTATACACACACAAAAGTGAATGGCAAATAAAAGATGGTAATGCAAAGGAAATATATCATGCAATTTTAATTTTTTTTTTTTTAGAATTGTTGCAATGTAATTCACATAATTAACAAAAACTATCTTTGTTTAGGCTACTGCTATATACGAGAAAACTGCTTCAAGAATATGGAAGTAAATGTATCATTTCCTTGTCAGATTTGCAACTCATATCGGGATGTTTATGAATTTTCACCAAACGAAGGTAAATAAATCCATATAGGCATGTATTTGTCTGTAAAGACAAGAACTGCTAATCTAATTTACACTGTGAAAAGGTACAATATTGTACTTTTTGGAAATATCATCAAATCCATTCATCAATCAAACCATTATTAAGTTCTCCAAGTACCAAGTAATAGGACATACAAAAACATTTCATTAATTTTATTGACAAAATAAAGATATGTTTATAATTTATTCTTCTTGAAGCGACTATTATTTTCATTAGAGATTTAAAGGAAAAAGGATTAATACGCTTGCAATTATAAAAACTTCTGCTGAATTCAATCTTAGTAGTTCTATAACCCCATAAATATTGTATCTTTATGCTAAAGAGTACTGTAACATTGATGGTTCCTGCATTGCTGACGGACAGAAAAATGATGCCAAACCTTGTTTGTATTGTAACACGTCACTCAGTATGGACACTTGGTCCTTCCATCAAGGTAAAGCCTATGAAAACAAACTATAGCAATCGAAAACGTTTGAAACTTAATAAAGTTTACACTTTGTTAAGCAGAAACAGAATAGGAAACAACAACAAGTGAAATAAATATCTTCTCAGATTCTGATTCAACCTAGTTAACAAGTATTACCTGTACTGATTTTGGAATTAATTTACACGATAAAAATATACAGAGATACTTTATCTGCCTTTTTTCATTTCCTTCTCAGTCTTGCTTCAGCATGTGATTACATAAAAAATTAAAATAAAGAAGAAACCAAGTCAATAATTTAAGTGAGGCTTCTTTGAAATATTATTTGCTTATTTTTTGCAGAATACTGCATAATAAATGGAACTTGCATAAAACATGGGAGTACCGAGTCAAACAAAGATTGCAGAATCTGCGATGCATATAGCAACAAAACTGTTTGGCAAATAAAAGATGGTAAGGCCAAAAATATATAATATTATAAATAATACTGTGTTTTTCACGAAATAAAACCTATTTTTCTTTTTACAGGCCATTGTTATATACAAGAAAAGTGCTTCAAGAATTCTGAGGTGAATGTAACATTTCCCTGTCAGATGTGCAATTCATCCCATGGTGTATTTGAATTTTCTGCAAATCCAGGTATTTTAAGTTTTATTCATACAAGGTACTATAAGGAGAATTAATTGGCACATTTGAATTGAATCTGCATATCGCAAATAACACAGTGTATCCTGAGTTGACCTAAGTTATATATATATATATATATATATATATATATATATATATATATATATATATATATATATATATATATATATATATATATATATATATTATTCTTGAAATGTCAATGAATTTACTCATAAAATTCTATTTCCACTTTGGAAGAGTCATGGTTTCTAGTTCGCACTTTTTTAAAAAATCGAAAAAAATCTCGCAGGGTTTCTGGGACAAACGTAACATTAACATGAAAACAATATTAAAAAAATCAAATACAGCATTTTATTTTGCGAACTTTATACCTGTACGCATTAAAAGTATAAAAGTAACAAAACGCATTAAAAGTAGAAATGGCAACGATTTCAATTTATACATGTATCCATTCTTTATCGTATTTATCAGTTTATTATACTGTACTTTTATATACAATGCACCTACCTCGGAAATGTTATTTTTTAATTTATGTATGATGAATTGAAGTTTCCGACTGTCTTATATTTTTCTATTAAGTCTATTGCTTACCTACAAAGACAAATATAATTAACAATAAAAATTGAAATGCGATTTTTGTATTATATGCAACGTCATGCTGTCCTAGTCAAACGACCACACTTGCTTTTATTTGAAATAGTTCCAGCAATCAAAATCCAACCTATTAAAGAGTTTGGTTTTTGAAAATGTATAAGCACAACTTATCAGATTGACATTTAATCCAATGGTCAATTATACAAGCATGTATATTTAAAAGATAATGAGAATATTTTAAGTCCAATTTTTCAACTGAAGAAGATAAAATAATAAAATAAAATAATATGTGTTTTTTATATTACAATTTTTAACAAACAATTGATGTGATGGATCCTACTATCGTATGTAAGAATTTTTGCTTGTGAAACGCAAATCTTTTTTCCTTTTTTTTTGGCAAAAGTTGACTGCTCATCCACCACGCCCCAAACATAAACAGCTTTTTTATGATCAAAAGTCTTTAAATAAATTAATTTTGTGACATTCAACAAAAGTTATTGTACATTGTATTTATACCCGTAATTTTCACTACGTAAATAAGGTGCATATGATCAGTTTCATATTATTGTAACATTCCATTTTCCACTTTATTTCACTTTTAAAAAACTCATTACAATTCAGCTTATCAACTCCCTGTAGGACATGGTTAACTTTGTCGATTATTTTTTACAAGCTTACTGTAATATTGGCGATCTTTGCGTGGCTGAGGGGGAGAAAAACAAGGTCAAGTCTTGTTTATATTGTAACATGTCAATCAGTAGGGAAGACTGGACATTTGATCAAGGTAAATGCGACAAAATGAATTTTATACTTTTTAACAAAGATATTCTTTTTGATTTGTTTTATTAAAAAAGGGACAAGGAATAATTCTTAAGCATTTGAGCATTATAATAAATAAATTATCCATAGTTGAACCTATCCCTTCCTTCAAAAATAACAAATTCTAATTCATTTTATAATTGTTCTCTTTGAAAGTTTGCATTTTTAATGTTTAAGGATCTATGAGGTATTTCTAAAAAAATGCTTTTCTTTTCAGATTTTTGCATGATTAATGGTGTTTGCATAAAACATGGGAGTACCCAGCAGAACAAAGATTGTAGAATCTGTGACGTACATACCGACAACAGTGGCTGGCAAATAAAAGACGGTAACAGATATAAATCATATTTGTTTTAAAATAGATAGGGTTGGACATAAAATTAAGAGAAGCTATTTATTTACAGGGCACTGCTACATACAGGACACCTGCTATAAAGACATGGAAGTGAATAAAATATATCCTTGTCATATATGCAATGTGATGAACGATATGTTTGATTTTTCATCAAATACAGGTATACTTTCCATAAAGTAACAGCTCAAGTTCTCATAAAAAATGCAGTTTATCTGTTTTCAAAATGCATCAGAATCAAATATCGACTTTAAATATCAGCGCAATTTTGATATGGAATGTGATTTGATGAAAGTTTTTTTTTAAATACCGGTATTATTTTAATATCAGGGCATTAAAGCATTCAGATTCAAAAGTATGAAGCTAAGAAATATATCTTTTGATTTATATTTAAAGCATACTGCAATATCGGCGATGTTTGTGTGGCAGGTGGTCAGAGGAACAATGTCAAAATCTGTTTATACTGCAACATATCACTTACCAGAGGAGAATGGTCATTAAGTCCTGGTAAATAATACAGCTAACTTATTATACAATATATCGAGCTCCAAATACCTACTTCTGATTCAACATTAATAATTATTTAATAAATTAAAGGGGCATGAAACAGTTTAAACTGAAAATCTTCAATTTTTTTTTTCCATTTTTTTGCTTACAAATTTAAGGTTTTTTTTAAATGATTTACAAAAAATTTAATCTCATTTATCGAATTCTAATATCATTAGACTAGTTTTCAATGACTTACTGAATCTTGTTCTGTTATATGATATTCTCTCTTTGTTAGCAAAAACAAGCCACGAGCTTTGTTTATATTATGAAGAATCTTAGGTTCTATATCTCCTTTGTATATCAACAAATGATGATGTTCAAATTTTGCCTTTATTTTGAGTGATAAACATTAAAAAAATAAATTGAAACTGTGTCCATGTCCCTTTTAATTTTCTTAAGATATTATGGAAGTAAACTTTTATACTTGTGGACACAACTTTTGATGTAATATGAATGATGGAGTTTTCTGGTGCAATTGCTCTCTGTATTGAAAACACTCTATTTTTCCACACACAATATCAAAAATATTATTTTGAAATTGTGTTTTATTTTTCAGGTCACTGTTTGATAGATGGACTTTGCGTCAATCAAGGGAGATCAGAACAGGGGAAAGATTGTAAAGTTTGCGATTCATTCACCAACAAAAGTGTCTGGAAAATAAAGAATGGTATACAGATTCAAGATAATAATTAAATTATTTTAAGTGATTTCCATTAATAATATTAAATAACGTATATATTTTCCAGGACACTGTTACATAAAAGAAAGTTGTTTCAAAGATTTTGAAAAAAATCCTGATATTCACTGCCAGTTTTGCAACTCATCGAACAATGTATATGAATTTTCTACAGACACAGGTTCGTGTTCAAATAATGTTTTGTCAAATTAAATGTCAAACTATGTTATATCATATTATGCTATGTCAAATTATGTTATGAAGCGTACTTTAAATAAAATTTTAGCTCTACTGACCATGCACCTATTTAATGGTCTCGTGCTTTGGGGTGTGAGGGGATGGTAAAAGAATAATACTTCTTTGCCTACAAGTTTTGACCGAATTTTCAATATGACTCGGTAAACAGATATTCAGTACTGTAATGTGGAACACAAAAGCGGATAATGCGCTAAAAATTGTGTTCTCAAAGCGTTTTTAATAATTCGACATTTGCGAAATCAAATTTATTCATGTTTATATAACATTAAACAAAAAAATGTATATTTGTTCTGTAAAATAATGTGAAATGTGAATGTAATGTGAAAATTTTTAAGAAACACAAATAAATCAAAGATCAAGGTTATAAAATATGTTTCAAAATAAAACACTATTAAATTTAATAATATATGGAGATACATGTTTTACTATCTTATTCTAATTGAATATACTGTATTTCTTTTTTCAGACTGTCTGTCTTCAACAGAAGGAAAAGTGTCACAAGAATCCATATTTTCTAATCCAATTTTTATTGCAACTGTGTCGCTAATAGCTGCTGTCTTTGTCATAACCATCGTCATAACAGTTATTTATAGAGTTAGAATGTGAGTTTTTTCAGCTTAGATTGAAGTTTTATTTCTTTAAAATGTCCGAAGCAATCTACATGTATGATTGATTGATTGTATGTTGTTTAACGTCCCTCTCGAGAATTTTTTACTCATATGGAGACGCCATCACTTGCCGGTGGAATGCTGCTATTTTGTCCTTTACTCGGCAACCAGGGCCATTGTGCAGAGAGGGATCTTTTTCGTGCTCACACCTACTACGACACGGGACCTCAGTTTATACAGTCTCATCCTAAGGACAGGCATTCACGTCCCAAAGTGGGATTCAAGCCTGTGTCGTAAAGATCATCTCCTTACTTTGCGACTCTAGAGCAGACGCTTAACCACTGCGCCCGCAACGTAATAATAAAAAAAAATATCAGATGTGATATTTTTTTTAAACCTAAGGAGTACAATAAAATCAATTGGGAGTAAAGTTGTAGACCAGATGCATATTTAATTGTAACATGAACATGATATTGCAGTATTCTTTCTTTTCTTTTAAAAGGAAAGGGACAGAGCATTGGTCTATTGGAAACGAGGCAAGAACTAGAGGAAATGTGGGATTAACCCTTTACAAAAAAGTTAACACGGAAGACTTACCTCCTCTAGAAACTTAGATATACATGTAAAATAAATAAATTAAATAATACTTTTTTAAATGCATAAAAGTGTAAATTTTGATGACTTTTAATTTTACAGAAATCTTAATTGTATTTTTTTTTTGTAATCAAATGAAAGAAATAAAACTAAAATGTAGTTTGTCCTGTGCTTTATTTTTAAATTCTGATCCAAGATTCTAACAACTACAGACACAACATCCTTTTTTTTAATGAAAGGTAGAACACAGATAATTAAGAATATTATTTTTTTTTAAATATAAACGTTGCCTGTTTTTAAATTTCTTCTAAATTTCAAAAAATTCTTTAAACACAAATAGGAGCCTTCGTCAGTAACAAATATTTTGATAACAAGCTGTAATCAAGCAGAAAATCAAATAAATTTTACAAACCGAGAGCAGAAGAAAGTCGAATCCTTTAAAGCATCAAAGAGGGTACCAGCGCCAAAGCAAGGTAATCTTGCCTTGTACTTCGGCCACAGCTGTAGTGGAATATAGTTTTTAATATTATTTACTACCGACAAAACAGTCAGCAAATAGGGTAGGATTAGGAAATCTGACCACGTGGGCGATTTCAACCGTCCATGACTACCTTTATTAGCTATGGAACATGATCCGTTTGACGATTCTTAACATCTTAGTATCTGAAATAATGACATATGTTTTGAAAACAATTAGCCCTCATTTTTAAAAGCACTTCTCAGATTAAAAAGCAATGCTTTTTATTTAAGAGCATTCAAAACCATTTCCAAAACAGTTTCGTTTTTCGAAATTGGTTGAAAAATAAAAAAAGTTATGATATTTTTTTGTTGTCATCTTTTCACATCTTGAAATAAAGTGTTGCCGTTTTTTAAAAAATTAAAGGTACAAAATCTACTAAGCTGCAATTCTTCATTTAATGTAAAGTACTTTACAATAATTATATAAACAAAAAGATATGTATTTAAATATTGTTTTCTATCATATATGATATATTATTAACAAGAAAATCAAATACTTTATGGTTGCCAGAAATTTGAAGTTCGAAGTGTGGTATCATTTTCACCCTCTTTCATTCTTTGCAAGATAGAAACTTAATATCATGATCAGAAATCCTGTAACTGCATGATTATAGTCATGTTAGAGAAGTTAAATGACTGAAATCTAGATCCAATAATCATGATGATGTCTTATTAACCTACTTATACAATACAGATATTGTTTCTCAGTCAGATGTGATGTACAAAGTTCTGTTTGATTGTACACATGTACTGTAATTTTTTAATTTAATTTGAAGTATTTTTGAGTTATTTCTTATTTTTATGAAGTAAAACAAATTGATCTGTAGTTTCATTTGGATAAACTAATGGCTTCAAAAAAAAGGGGGGGTTAATAATATAATTATCAAGTAAAAGTTATCATTTCTTGAGTGTATTTTTGTATTTAGAAAAAAATCTTCAATCTTAAATACAATTAATATGAAAAATGAAAAGCTGACACTGTTATTTGCTGAATACCCCCCCCCCCCTCCCCCCCCGGTATGACCCTCATCATTGTTATGTCACCCCTACAATGTAAAAATAAAGTTAACTAAATTGTTGAAAGCAAGATATTCACATAGTGTTGTGACCATTTTGCACCTTGCAATTTACTAGGATCCTGACAGCAAAGGGCAAATAACCTTATCGGGCAAAAATAGTCCATGTGACCAAGCATGATTTGGCATTGAATACAAGGTTTTAAAAAATATTTTAGATCAAATTCTCATAGAAATTACTTTACTGTTTTATAAAAATCAGATCTTCTTGGTGTATATTCAGAAATTCAATTTTTTCTCTCGAAAGAAATATTTCATTTTTATTTTTTTTCAATAAAAAAGGATGCAATTAATTTATTTTCTTCGATATACATGTACACTTGCAGTAATACTTTAGAAATGTTTCTGAAAAACTTTCAAGACTGTGCATGTCGTCACTGTATCAGTCCGTAACACACTACCACCCTTTTGTTTATTTTTTACACCATTTTTTAACAACAAAATTTAAGCACATTTTAGAGTTACTGCCCTTTGCTTATCCATTGCTACCTTTATTAGCATTCAGTATAGTTTATTTATAATCTAATAATTCGTACGTTCTTGCAGAAGATTAAAAAATAAGATAAAATCTGCTGGCTTACAAGTTTTACTGACATGACATATAGCAACAACAATCATCAGTAGACCTAAAGGTTTCATTTTTGATAGGCACTAATTATTACTGTAAAAAATAAAGGATATTAATATCTGAACATAAAAATGGAATACACATAGAAATAAAATACTTTATTTTCCTCTAACGTTTGACCTTGTTAAAGATTTTAAAGTCGAGTTTTGCAGTGAAAGTTGACTTGTAAAAATTATCGTGAATGCTAGTTAGCCAGGAATACCATTCGAAGAACATGCATTTAATACTGAAATGAGGGAATCATCCAATAAATAACAAAAACATATTTAAAAATATTTAAAATAAAAAAACACATATTTACCGCATTCTCCAACTAAGAAGAATATTTATATTGAATCTTCCCTTTTATGATGTTTGCTATAACACACGGTAACTTTATTAATTTTTTTCATGTTGTTGATTTCAAGCCACTATAGGAGCAATAACATTTTAAGTTTGAATGTTTAAGAGATGAAATACGCGTTTCCTTATGATCTAAGTAGATATATTTAAGCTTTTCATCCTCGTATTGTGTCTGCATCAATTAAAAATACTAAATGGGAAATAAGAAAAATACTAAAAAGCATATTTTACTTTTTGGTACTCTATTTACATGAAAAAAAAAGATTTGAGCTCCAAATGGTTTTGTTGTTCAATTGAGTGTTGGCTAGAAGTTCACTAATGAAAAACCACCCACCAATGAACATTTAGGGAAAATCTTGATATTGCTGTGTGATGTTTATTTAAATTTGTTGATATCTATAGTAATCATGTTTATGTTTGCTTATCTATTTGCATCAGTTTTTCGCATGAAGAAACATAAACATTTCGAATATTTTGATATTTCATAATTTTCACATTCTTTCCACATTTTTTCACAAATTTCTTCTCTTGTCCTCTCTCTGTATGGTCAAATGTTGCATACATTCAAACACATAAAAACAAAGTTAAACTATTCCACGAAAAAGGGTGAAAGCAATTGTTGTTTTTCCTCTATGAAATTGTTCAGTTAAAGTTGTTTCCTATTTAATGAACTTCAATGTTATTTTTACTTTGAATATAATTTTTGTATCTACAAATATGTCTCTTCAACGTCCTTTCGTACACAAAACAGTGTGCTAAAACATTACATTTTTTAAGAATGTAATCTAAATACATGTATCTGCAATATACATGTATGTTAAATCAAAACAAAGCCTTGTTGTAATCCAAAAGGAAAGTCACAGTGGAAAGTTAATAACTAAAGAAAAAATCATTTGATTTATTATTATGTCTATCTAACTATTTTAACTGTTGTCTAGGAATTTCATTAAGGCATTTGCAATATTATATGAAATATTAAACTTTACAAAATCATTGCCCATTCTTTGGTCTAGTCTTACGCCGCATAACAAAAATATACAGACATTGTAATAATGTTTCTCTTCGATACTCACTTCTCAAAACAAATAAATTTAGAATTAAGATGAGAATTAATTTTTACAACTCAAAACAAGACACTAAATGGCATAAAATTCACTTTATAGATAAAAAGAGCCACTTGAGATGTTCAAAATATGCAGATAAGCTAATATTGAATGCCGAAAGTAACATTCTAACTACCGATAGTTTTCGTAGGTAATAGTCTTGTCATGCGGCAAAAATCAAAAGAAAGGAAAAAAAGAGAAAAATTCCCAATGGCATAATTAGATCAATTTTTGTTGATGACATTTGATATTCAACAATTTTTATAAACAATCGTAAATGCCTTGCTTATTCGTAAAAACAATATCTCATTCCCAAGAACAAATACTTAATTCTAAAACATATTTCTACTTGGTGCGCAAAATTTAATATGCTGATTTCCGTCGGGTACACAACCCCTATCTTTGTGACTTTAGCATTTGAAATAAGATTACAGACCTGAAAGGAGTTGAAAAGTGAAAATTTCTTTCTTTTCATAACGTTTGTACTTCCCTTGGTGTTTCTTTAAAACTGTAAAAATTTGAAATGATAATTTTCTTGTGCAAAATGGAAATTCAACACATGTAATAAGCATTGGGGTCGATAAGGAATGCTTAACATGCGTTGTTGCAACCACTATTGAAATAACGACCACTATTGAAATAATTATATCAATAGTGGTTGAGAGTGCATTTGAATAGCAAACATAGTCAGTAACCACTATTGAAATACAACCACTATTGAAGTAATTATATCAATAGTGGTTGAGAGTGGATTTCAATAGCAAACACAGTTAGTAACCACTATTGAAATACGACCACTATTGAAATGATTATTTTAATAGTGGGTGAGAGTGCATTTCAATAACAAAAATAGATAGTTACCACTATTGAAATACGACTACTATTGAAATAATTATTTCAATAGTGGGTGAGATTCATTTCAATAACAAACATAGGTTGCAACCACTATAGAAATAATGTTCACTTTTGAAATAAAAATTTCAATATGGATTAAATTATTGATTTTAATAGTGCATTGAACAATGAATCGAATATATATTGAAATAATTATTTCAAAAGTTGCTGACGGGGTGAAATTTTTCTTTCAATACTGGTAGTATATTTCAATAGTGGTTGAAACCTATGCTTACCATATTGAAATGCACTCTCACCCACAATTCATACAATTATTTCAGTAGTACTCGTATTTCAATAGTGGTTGAAACCTATGGTTATTATATTGAAATACACTCTCACCCACTATTGAAATAATTATTTCAATAGTGGTCGTATTTCAATAGTGGTTATTACCTATGTTTGTTATTGAAATGCACTCTCAACCATTATTGATATAATTATTTCAATAGTGGTCGTATTTCAATAGTGGTCGTATTTCAATAGTGGTTACTAACTGTGTTTGCTATTGAAATGCACTCTCAACCATTATTGATATAATTATTTCAATAGTGGTCGTATTTCAATAGTGGTCGTATTTCAGTAGTGGTTACTAACTGTGTTTGCTATTGAAATGCACTCTCAACCACTATTGATATAATTATTTCAATAGTGGTTGCAACAGTGCCTTGTTGATTTTATAGTAGAGATCCAGTGGTCGTAGACCTATGTATACTTATCTTTCGTTGTTTACAGATTTACATATGGAGCACCTATGGGTTACATGTATCAGCATTTAAACGTCAAAAGTAACGTCGAGAAAGTTGCTCAAAATTACTTTGCCTTTCATTCGATACACTTGTAGAAGCATCTTCCCCATTCATAAAATCAATTGTATGTAGTATCTTACCTTAGATTGTCAATGTTTTCAAATTCTTTACGTCGTAACTCTAAATTCATATGGGTCCCGTGGGGATCCGGGTTAGAATAGGTCCTCAGTACCCCCTTGCTTGTCGTAAAAGGCGACTAAATGGGGCGGTCCTTCGGACGAGACCGTATAAACCGAGGCCCCGTGTCACAGCGGGTGTGGCATGATAAAGATCCCTCCCTGCTCAATGGCCTTGAGTGCCGAGCATAGGCCCAAATTTGCAGCCCTTCACCTGCAATGGTGACGTCTCCATATCAGTGAAATATTCTGGAGAGGGACGTTAAACAGTATACAATCAATCAATCTGAATTCATAAGGACTGGAACAGTGAAAGGTACATCAACGTTTCATGAGGTTACTTATCCTTTTGACAAGATTTTTCACTATATTCTATAGTCTCTATCACTTTAAAAAAAATCCTTTTCATATGCACAAATGTACAGTTTTATTTCTACGTATTCCCTGGTTCCTCCAACAATTTAGGGTTTTATTTTAGAGGATTCTCGAATGAAAAACAGCTTTTGTTACTTGACGCTGCTAAGTGAAGTTCTTCGAGGTCATATTTTTTTTAATTTTGCTTTTTTTAAATCAAGTCTATCTGTCTTAAGAAAAATTTTATCTTTTTAATGAAGCGATGCATTGCATTAACTTTCACCATCGGAAGAAATAGAGCAATACTTAGTAAAAACATTTATTAATTTTGTTTCGTTCGGGCAACAATTATAGAGGTACGGGTATAAACATATTTATAAGGTGTTTAATAAGTAAACTCAATCATTTTTTACCTTGCTCCGTGAATTGAACTTTATGCAACAATTAAAAACTAAATTAATGAAACGATTGAGTATGGAATACATAATTATTCGTCCCTTTTAAATTCCATTCATATAATGGAATAATTTGTCCAGCTTTTACAATGATTGGATAACCTCATCAATGCTATAATATGAATTAAAACATCAGTTGTTTATCATTTTACTTATATCAAGTAAAATACATCATATGTGTACCATTCTTGTATGTATATAGTCTATGCATAAATACATATGCTTTTAAATATACATTTAAATGCACCCTTTTCGAGGAAGTTGCTCGTAAAAATGAGGTTCGTCTTTGCTGAGGCCTTCATAAAAACGATTGTTGTCTTCACCCAGGCATTCGTACAAATGTGTTTCTTTTTCATCCAGGCGTTGGTAAATATTTTCACTTAAATGAGAATTTTGTTTCGACATTATTTCATCTAATTCTGTTATACACGTATATTCATTTTTACAAATAGTTTGTCCTTCCGAAAGCATGTTGTTTTCATTTTCAATGTTTGACTGATTTGTTTTTGGGGTAACCAGGCCTGTCCCAGTCGGTCTTTTATGACAGGATTTGTCGGGGTTCTCATTCTTTCTTTGTTCCTTATTGGTTGATGCTCTTTTTACACCATTATACAAGAAATATAATTATTTCATTTATTAGACAATCATTTACAGCATGTACAGACTGATTTTTAATTTGCAATTTTTTTTTTTTTTTGCTATTTGAATGTAAGTTATCTCAACCTATAATTACTTACAAACGACATCGACAACCCACAAGAATCATCATTATAATGAATAAAAAGATTCCCATAGCTATGACAAAAGCATAGACTGGGACTGTTAGCTTCTCAAATGGCGTTGCTGTAGCTAAGTAGCAATTTTCTTTAGAATAAACAGAGACATTCATATCATTACCTAAAACAAATTAACCATAAAATAGTATTATATTCCTAAAATGACCCACGCACTGATCAATTTATCAATAAATTGTAAAACTATATACGATTTCAAATGTCATACATTAAGAACTTAATGTTTTACCACATGTATTAGGAAATTTTTAATTGTAAATTTGCTTACATTTGGATACGTTTGCATTTATCGTTAAATTTGCGTTTTGGTTTATTGTTGTTGATAATGGTGTGTTCGCTTTTAGCATTGTCACAGGAATGTTAGTTGTGGAGGAACTTGATTCACAATATCCGGTTCGTTTCGTTGTCGACTCGGTTGAAGAAATGAGTGCTTTGTTAGTATATACCTATAAAGAATACACGAATTCACAATGAATTACCTTCCAGGAAATATAAAATATATATTTGTTAAAAGTTCTTGTCCTCTTGTTAACTTGCGCCAAGCGCTCGGCACTAGAAGTGAAAGTCACGGGTCTTTCGGATATGACCTTAAAAACGTAGGTCCCGTGTCACGGTAGGCGCTGGCACGATAAAGAATCCTCACTGCTCAATGGCCCTGAGTGCCGAGTATAGGTCTAAATTTGAAGCCCTTCACCGGCAAACGGTGACGTCTCCATATGAGTGAAAAATTCTCAAGAGGGACGTTAAACAATATTTAATCAATCAATCTTGTTAACTTGTTGAAAATGTAACTTATTTTCTAATGAATTATGTAGATTACAAACAGTTATCAACGTCAAAAGTCAATAAAACAATGCAAATGGTGAAAAGAGTAAAAATGGACTTATAAAACATCAGGAGTCATGGAAGCATCTCCTGTCGACTATTTACATCCACCATGAGCGCGTTGTTATGAATAGGTAAACGAGGAAAAAGGCAATAACATAGCCTAAAAATTATGATTTAATATTTAATATTAAAAACGACAGTCATGTTTCTTCTCTTTGCTTTTTTCAATGTTTTGAAATGTACTTTTTTGCTTCTACAAGTTTACAACACTGTGTATGGAAATGGTTTGAGAAATTGTTCTAGAGCTGCCGAGTAAAGAGTTTATCTTAAAACAAAGCGGGTTGGACTCCGACGACAGAAACCCGTCCTCTGGATGAAACCGTATTAACCAAAGTTTTATTTCGCATTAAGACGTCAATAGTGTTTTAAAACCTATTTCATATTTTAATTTTTTATAGTTTGGCCGTCCCCATGAAAACGAACGAACTTAAGACAAAATACAACACAAACATGTCTGACTTGCCTGTACATCTGGTAACTTTAGATTGCTGAATAAACTACCTCCTATGCCGTAGGTTTCCCCGGTCTTCAGTTGTAATGAAATACCTTTATCTAACATTTCAAAGTCTCCATCTTCCCTGTATGATATGGACACATTGTAAACCTGTTTCCAAACGTCTGTTTCATACTGAGCCCTTTCTTTAAAGGAATAACCTTTTATCAGGACTTCACATCGATCTCGTTTTAAATATTCAATATCACAACCAAGCGAAGAGTTGTTAGGAAAATTCAAAAACACGGGAAGATCATATGTTCCCAAATCGTAATTGTTATACACCAGATTTTCTGTTGCATAGGGAATGGTTACTCGCAGCTGTACAAGAGCTTTTCCACCTTTCTCAATATAAAGTTGAGGAGTAAGCACCTAGTATATATATGTATAAGCATATTATTTAAAGACTTTTGCTTATATAATATCGATCTGATGAATGCATGATTTACTAAATTTTACAATACACAAATATTCTACTTGCTGGTTTAAAGTGATTGTATTAAAGATGTTAACTAAACGTAATTACTAGAGTTTTCTTCTTTCGGAGCTGAGGGGAAGTGTTGTTACTACAAATACGATTGATACATGTTTGGGGGTATTAAGGTAAGTCACTCGTCAGCTTTTTAGAAAAGTTCACGCAGAAGCTTTTACTTCAAAACTACTTATTAAAATTCAATTTTTATAACATATTTGAATTCAACAATGTAAATTTTTTAACATTCAATGAAAAAACTGCTCAAAAATCTACAAAGAAGCAAGATCTATGAGGGACTATTTCTTTTGGTGGAAGGATATTTAGCAGAAAATTCTGCAAATCTGCACATTTATGAAATTTAATGTGATGGAAATTTAGCCTCACATACTTTTACTCGGAGAATATTTTCCGTTTTGATATTGCTAAAAATATTTAATATAGGTCTTAATTTATATTTTTAGACTAAGTTTTATACCTTCCCTCAACAAACTTTTCCAAAAAATAAAAATATATTAAAGAAGTCAAGGTCAAATTTACACCATTTTTTGCCTGAAAATCACATATTTTGACAAATATTTCAAAATTAGCATCACTGACCCCACCTTTTTCTTTCATTATTTTAAACTACTCGATACTTGTGACTGATCAGCACTCAAGTCGTAAAAAGTTTGATATAAGAAAATTTTTTATTGCCTATTGAATTTTTCAAGACCCCCGATATGTTATTTTTTAGTGCAAAAATGTTACTCAATAATTTACGCGCATTAATTTGCAAGATTTGTTTAATGATAAATATTATTCAAACTATTTTACGTAAAAAAAGATTACATTTATTGCCATGCTTACATCTAATCAAATATAATAAGGGTTAAAGTAATTAACCAAAGAGATGAAATTTAAGTGCAAAAAGTTCAACTTAAGTGTACCGTAGATCAGTAGGATGCACACTGACCCCCTATTTTCATTGCGATTTTGGGTTACACTTTATGAGTACTTATCCAAAATATACTTCTCAAAAAATCCTTGATATAAGAAATTTCAGGAGTGACTTACCTTAATGGGAGATTTTCGAACTTTTTATATGAATAGATGATGTGTATGTTTTTTCTTTCAAATCGCATTTTAATACGTCACGAAATGATATTGCTACGCCCTAATACTTTTGAAGTTGATACATTTTGAAGAAAAAAAGGTGCTTTACAGTGTTATTTACGAAAGCCCAGAAGGCTCATTCGAGATTCGAGTTTCAAAGTACGAGATTCGAAATTCGAGATTCGAAATTCGAGTTTCGAGATTCAAGATCCAAACTAACCAATCAGAAGCGAGTTTCAAAGTACGAGATTCGAAATTCGAGATTCGAAATTCGAGATTCGAAATTCAAGATCCAAACTAACCAATCAGAAGCGAGTTTCAAAGTACGAGATTCGAAATTCGAGATTCGAAATTCGAGATTCGAAATTCAAGATCCAAACTAGCCAATCAAAAGCGGGTTCAACATTTGATTACTCCCGTTTATTATGTTTTTACTATGAAGAAATCGTTTAAAATAATTATAACAAATGGGTCATTTAATTATATTACAATGCAAGAAAGAGTGTTATATATATTAGAAGGAAATTTTAATAATTATTGGATTTTTGATCAGAAAAATATACTTCAATCTATATTATAGCTTCTTAATTATTAAAAAAATTACTTATATCATGAGTATATATATTTATTTGTATTGTCTTCTAAACTTAATTTTTATGTATTTTCCCGCTTAGGAAAACCAAATGTACTTGTGGACAGGGCATCCCTTCCCCCCCCCCCCCCTCTCGATATTCAACCCCAGGGCTTATTGTACTTTTTTCACAACATATATCTAATACACTTATTCATCGTGTATTCAATGCCCAAAAAATAGTAAAAACCCAGAATAATCGCTCAACACAAAAAATACCCCACTATACATTTTAAGTTTGTTTACGTTGTACGCCCGCTGCTATTTCTAGGTTTAAAACCATGCATTTATTTTAACTTAAAATGTGGATTAAAATTAAATGTCTCTACAAATATTTCTGTCTTAGTCCATGCTATCGGATTGACTCTGCATCTCGTAATAATCCCATATTTTCTCCTTAAATGACACCTCTCTTGTATAGTGGGGAGGGGTACATGTAATGTTTAATGGGGTTTTTTTTGGTTAAACGATTATTCTGGGGGTTTTACGCCCGTGATGTTTTCGTATTGTACACATTAATAAGTGTAATAAATATAATTTGTTAAAAATATTGTCCAGTAAGCCCTGGTATAGAATATCGAGGCGGGGGGGGGGGGGGGGGAGGGGTCCTGTCCACAAGTACCTGTGGTTTTCCTATGCGCGGAAATACAAAAAAACAATAAATGTAGAAGATAATACAAAAATATATATACTCCTGATATATGTAATCTATTTAATATTTAAGAAGCTATAATATAAATTGAAGTATATCTTGCTAAAAAAATCCAATAATTATTTAAATTTCCTTCTAATATATATAAAACACTCTTTCTTGCATTGTAATTTAATCAAATGACCCATTGGTTATAATTATTTTAAACGATTTCTTGATAGTAAAAACATAATAAAGGGGAGTAATCAAATGTTGAATCCGCTTTTGATTGGTTAGTTTGGATCTTGAATCTCGAAACTCGTATTTCGAATCTCGAATTTCGAATCTCGTATTTTGAATCTCGAATCTCGAATGAGCCTTCTGGGCTTTCGTAGTTATTGAACCAATGACTTTTTTGTTCGTAATTATAAATATCATGAATTGTTTTCATTTTTTTTTTATCAAATACGCATTATTTCACTATACTATATGTCAAACTGCACAAGGAAAAGCTCCAACGTCATTGTCCAAGAATAAGTTTTTAATAACCTTATAGAACACAACTTTAAAACGGCATTTTATGCTGATTCATTATATAATTCTTTTCAGAACAAAATTGTACAGAGGTTGTGTACACTTTTCAGTGTTAATGCATGTTAAACGAGGTTCAATTCAGAAGTGTTTTAAGAATGATTAATTGATATAATAGATAAACCAACAAGATTTCATAACTATTTTCGCCTTTAACATATGCCAAAACAACGGTATATCTTACTTCAATGCCTGCAAAAAACAGAGGGCTTGCCTTTGCATCACATGGAAAGCCAGTTTTAGTTGATTTAATTCCGACAATGCAGTGAATCTAAAAATGAACACAGTTTTTAAATTAATATATAAATATAATAAATGCAAAAAATGCTCTTAAATGGAAACAACGGACGTTAAATAAAAATGATATGCTTTTATAAAGTCATACCCACCATTGATCCTGCAGTTTTGTTTTTTACTAATATGTCTCTTGAAGACAGAAGTGCATTGCCAAGTGTACGAGATGTAACAAGCTGGCCTTTCACAGCCTCGATGTCGTCCACATACCACGATATATCATAAAACAATGTTTCATCGGGTAATGGAGAAAATTTACAGATCAAATTTACACTAGGATTGTATCGTGTAACAAACACCTTTGAATTAGTTTCGTTAAACCAAGTAATATTGTAGTATGAGACAACTGGATTGAGTGAAACATCAAATTTACCTAAACAGATGAAAAATTATTCTTTTTAAGTCAACAATATATATGTAATCATCCCGTTATGAAATACGCTATAATTTTACTTTTTCTTATTTTCTATATAATCTGTATATTTAAAAAAAACTACTCACATTTTCTGGTGGGTCCTACTAAAATCATGAAAAAAATTCTTTGAATAACAGAAAAGTGATTTGACAGAGTGGGACACTCATTAAATTGTATGCAGCTTGGAAATTTGTTCCTTATACACAATAGTGATCAAAGATATATTCAAAGGTCAAGTTTTGAGATGTCATCAACTGATTCTTTCAGTTTTTGTATTGATTATTTTTAATACCTCAAAAACATTTGAACTGTCGTTTCAATGAGCTCCATTTTAACAAATTTCGATTTTGGTTTCATTTCGATCATTCTCTTGATCTTTGATAAAGCGTAGAATACTTACTTATTCATTTTAAATTCCATGAGTATGCATGTTCAGATTTTTCGTTACATTTTATATAACTATACCTTTATCAATATAATTTACTGAAACTTCGTAACAGAAAGAATGTTAAAATAATCATAAAAAGCTTCATATAAAATTGTAACAGATCGATTGGTTATTTAAAAAAAAACATAATAAAAAGTGTAGTGTTTCATTTCAATATATTCCTTACGGAAGCGTTTTAGTGCCACTTGGACCCTTTATTTTTTTTTTTAATTATTTCTACACTTTAATCTGTTCATTTTACACCTTAACCTGTAAAAATTACACTTTTACAGATTAAAGAGTAAAATTTACAGATTAAAGTGTAAATTTTTCCGATTTAAGTGTAAATATTACAAATGAAAATGTACAATTTACAGATTAAAGTGTAAAGTTTACAGATTAATGTGTGGATTTTACAGATTAAAGTGTAAAATTTACAATAAAAAAGTGTTAAATTTACACTTTGAAGCTAAAATTTACACTTTAAAGTGTACATTTTACACTTTAAATTGTAACTTTTACAGGTTAAAGTGTACATTTTACAGATTAAAGTGTTAATTTACAGATCAATGTGTAAATTTTATAGACTAAAGTGTAAATTTTACATATTAAAGTGTAAAATTTATATATTAAAGTGGAAAATTTACACTTTAAAGTGGAAAATTTACAGATTAAAGTGTAGAAATTAAAAAAAAGTGTCTAAGTGGCACTAATAGGCTTCCGTAATTCTTTTTATGTTTTTGATATTGAGCATATTTCAAACTATGTGGGCCAAAATGGTGCTGTTGAATTTCAAATTACATATTAAGAGATATTTTGCATTCTTAAACAAAATATGAAATTTGACAAAAAATTGAACTTGAGAAAAAAAAATCATTCGAATAAAATTCATCATAATATTTCAGAAATATTTGCAGATTTAAAAATAAACAAGCAGACGTTAAAACATCAAAAATAAGTCAATTAAATATGTTTTGTTTTTGAGCTATTTGATTACAAGATGACATCCTTTTTTTATACTCTTCTTAAAAAATTTTTAAGCTGATTCTCGCCAAGAAATTACTAACGGAGTACTCATAGTACTGCAAACTGGGCATATATAGACACTTATAAAGAAGGGACTTCAGTGATATCTCAGAAGAAAACAAAAAAATCCTTTAAAACGTGTATTAATCAAAGGTCTCGATTTATGTCAACTTTTCGCTGGTTCAATCATGAAGTCGAATGTTACTTTTTTGAAATAAAACTGGCCATTATTTTACCATTGCATTGTCAACGGTTGTTGGGACCGGTAGGCTGAAGACTTTACTCCTCCATTACACCTGATCTCGGTTCTAAAGGTGAGGAGGTTCGTGTTTGCCCAGCTAATGATTTGTATTGTTTACAAATCATACTAGTCGCCCTCTTGGCGCAGTGGTTAGAGCGCCTGCTCTAGGGTCGCAAAGTAAGGAGTAGATCCTTATAAGGATAATTACGTCGCGAGTTCGAATCCCACTGTGGGATGTGGAGACCGGTCTTCGGATGAGACGGTATAAACCGAGGTCCAGTGTCGCAGTAGGTGCTGGCACGAAAAAGAACCCTCCCTGCTCAATGGCCCTAAGTGTCGTGCATAGGACAAAATTTGCAGCTCTCCATCGGGAAGTTGTGGCGGCTACATATGAGTGAAAAATTCTTGAGAGGGACGTTCAAATATATTCAATCAATCATTAAAATCATACTAACCAAAACAATAGGCTGAGTTGCAGCACTCCAATGGAGGCAGCCGATAAACCATGTACGCACTGCAGTTTTTTATGCTTATAGTCATTGATTCAGAACATGGATTTGTGATTCCAACTTTACAAATTTTAGCATCCCTCGTTTCATTAGTAGATGGATGATCACCTTAGTACATGAAAAGAAAAATTATATAATATTTTTAGTGAAACAAGTCCATCTTTTAAATTATTTTTTCAATGAAAAGAGTCTTCCTAAAGCTTTTAAAAATCGACATACTCAAAATTTCTCCTCTAAATATTCCATACATATTTCAATGGCATTTTTTTATGGTTTCTTTTCTCTTTGTTTGATCAAGTACATACTGTAAATGCACATGCAATAGAACACATTCTTTCCAAAAATAAAAAAAAGATACGTACCTTTTTACAAAAAAATGACTAAAAGTATAGTTGTTAAACTGATCATTTTCATTTTAAAATATAAAAGGCATCTGCCATTTGCCTTGAAGAAAAAATATTCAATGGCAACTAGATATATAAGAAATATCTCTTATGGTTTCTTTTCTCTTTATTTGATCAAATACATACTGTAAATGCGCATGCAATAGAACACATTCTTTCCAAAAAAAAATACGTACCTTTTTACATAAAAAATGACTAAAAGTGTAATTGTTAAATTGATCATTTTCATTTTAAAATATAAAAGGCATCTACCATTTGCCTTGAGGAAAAAATATTCAATGGCAACTAGATATATAAGAAATATTATCTAAAATCAATGTTATTTTCCTAACTTTTAGCATGCATGTTCAAGTAATATATGTATATAATTACCTATTAAATTATTAAAAGTACATCTACTTATTAGAAATCAAGAAGAATTCTCGACAGGGACGTGAAACAATAAGTAATCAATCATTCAAATTAAGGAACACTTGTACACAAATATTTTTGTTTATTTATTTAAGTTTATTATAATGACAAATCCCTCTACATGAATAAAAATACCACATAATGAATTCCCCTAAATATACAGCGAGTGAGGGCTCCTGAGCATGTTGAAAACAAACCTTTAATGTGTGATTTGTACTAGCTGCCAAAATAACCAAAATAAGAAAACAAGTACATGTTAAAGCTTACCGTTTAACCAGTAAGGGTAATAAGTCCCACAAGATCCAAGATCAGGTGGAGATGTTGGCATTTTAAGGTATCCCGCCCTGTACCAGCCAGTGGTCAGGTGATTGTCACAGAGAGGCATGACATCCTGTTTGTAGGATGGACTTCTTTTCAATAGGTCCGAGATTTCAATATAAACAGCACATGGGCCCCCCTTGCCTTAAATTTCAAGATATGCACAAATCAATAGGAAAATATCCGTAAGTTCGCTTATATAAAGAAATTAGATGTAATACATTTCAATTTATTTCAAATCTAGGGAGCTACATTCAAGACAACCATAATATTGAACTGTTAGATCATCAAATATTTTAAAGGCAAATTGTCTGACTTGAAAAAACATTGCAAAATTAAAAAAATTAGTGTTTGGTTGGTTAGGTTAAAAAGACAATATCCACTGAAATGTTGCATATGAAAAGATAATTATAATCTTGGGTGTTTTCATGCCGCAAAATAGCAAACTTTCAACAGCAACAAAGACAACATTCCTTTAAAACTTTATAACAAGGGATGGTTACAAAAATAAAATCCGAAAAATGTTATAGGATTTGAATTAACCAGATATTAATTATTTGACAATACCCTTTTTAAATTTAATCAATATCTTATTATGTAAAGTCAGATTATATCATTGGATTGGATATCAGGCACGGCTAACATAAGTTCTCTCCAAGGTCAAGGTTACAAGTGTTTCATGTAAGAATTGACAGTGGTTTACTATGATGAGAAAGAATCCTTATAAGTTACATTAATTTCTTTGTTAACTAGAAATGTGAAAAAAAAATTAAAATTAAATTAATTAAATTCTACAGCAGAGTTAACACTTATTATGTATACAATACCCTTCCTGCTTACTTACAGTTTCCACTCTTAAACTGAACGGTGATTAGGAGAAGCAAAAGCAAGGTTTTCATCATTACTAAGCACACACTGTAAATATGAATAAATTTTGAGATCTAATTTCGAGTATCTGATGTAAATTATATTCTCACACATCCGTCTCCGAATTCATTTACATGTACTTGAAAAAAAAAATTTACTAAGTTTTTACTTATTTTACCATTTTCTTCGGAAAACATTTTCATATGTTAAAAAGTATGTTATTGGAAAATAACAAAAAAAAAAAAGCATACCTTTAACAGTTCCAGATAAAACGTTTTCTCTAACTTCCCTCTTATTGTATCATGGTTTTACTTATAAAGAACAAATACCCGTGAAATATTTCCCTATTTTGGACAAATTCAAAGCATGTAATGTTTCTTTATTTCAAAAAAATATCTTGTCAATGGTAATCTTCCCAAAATACATGATAGGGATTAATAGATATTAACATGATAAATTGCTATTTCCGCATTTTATCCCAAACCATTGAATAAGAATTGCCATCTGCTTTATGGATCAAACTAATTAAAAATATTTTTTATGTTATACCTTAAAGATTTTAGGCTTTATAAGAATGACTATTTAACGAGGCCGAGTCTAAGTATTTCTGTCCTAGGTTTTTGATAATGTTTTGATAATTAATTGTTACTGTTATATTTATTGTTTTAAGATTAAAAAATCGAATGTTTACCATATCCCGATTTCTTAGGGGGCAATCTCACAAGGTGTCAAATTTCACTATTAGACCCTATGGGAATTTGTTGGAAAAGCGCCAAATTATCACATTTTACCCATTATGGCATATTTTTTGTATTTCTGCCCTACAGATTTCTTTTTCATTCAAATAATTGGAAGTTTTTGTAAAAAGTCAACAAATTCTAGAATTAAAAAAAATTGACCATCTAGGGTTCACCGTTTGTTAGGAATAAATTACTATTTCTTTTCAAGGTCCAATACCTGTAAAATTGCCATGTTACGGTATAAATACATATCGGTGCAGATGAATTATCGGCGCAGATGAATCTATTTGGTAAAAAATAACAATGTTAAGATTACTAGTGTATTTCGCATGATGTCCTGTCATATGTTTTAAGTATAAAATCCATAAACGTCCAGACATACAGGCGAGTCACGTGTCATTCTTCAGCGTCATGCATTGCTTAAAAAATTGGAGAAGTGAGGTTGTTTGAGCTGTTTTAGCGTTTTTTCCCTAATAATCGTCGTAAAATCATATTTTCAGACTAGAAAGCGTTACAGATAATGTTTATTTAGTATTAAAAGAAAATATATGGCACAGGTGCACATGAAATTAAAAAGCTGTGCAACGTCATGAGCACTCGAAATAGACTCGGGCTCATTAAAAAAAATGCTATACAGTGAAATCTGTCTACTCCGAAACCTATACAATCCGTTTCACTGTTTAATCCGTCTGTGAATTAAATCCACATTTTACTGTTTTCTTTACAGTGCATATTCTGATACGTTGTCTGTTACGACATATAAATCTTTTCCAGTGCTTGACGGAATAATTTAATTTTGATTGTATTCTATAGCCTCTAATTTCTTGATTTCCAAAAAAGAATATATTATGAATATAATGGCAGTGTCCATGTTTTGCTCTGGAAAATCAAAAATGTATGTCAGATCAAAAAGTAAAATAGGAGGTGCACAATGGCAATATGTAGTTAAGAATCTACCACTGAGAGGAGTTGCGGATAAGAGATGGGTACCCCAAAGCGTACCAGACGGACGGACGGACGTACGGAAATACCGATTACTATATACCCTCCCAATTTTCAAGCGGGGGTATAATAACGATCTGTACTCTGCAAACAACCCCATCTCCTTCCAAATTAAGAGAGGACAAAACTTCATTTTATTTAGATATTGGTAACTGTTTCTTTAATGCTTCAATTTATTGTTTCCGTCAATATAACTGAAAAAATTAAAGAACAATATTCTTCTTAGTTAAGATTTCTTACAAGGAAGATTTTCATTGAGTTCTGATTTCCTTCTTAAACGTTTACTCTTAAAAGCTCCTTACAATGAAATAAAGTCAAGTCAATAGATGCATTCTTTCTTTCTCGAACATAAAAGGTTATTCTCATCTGAAAGTATCTATTAAAAGAACTTTATAGAGGACATTAAACGAAATCAATGTATACAACAACACAGTAACACCAGGAACTATAAAGCTCAAGATTTTTTTTTTTTTTAATTCATTCACAGTCCAATTTTGTGAAGATAATAAATGTGTCTTGACATATATACGGGTTATTTAAATTTAAATTTAATACAAGAGATTGCACTAATCGTTTAATGCTCTTTCAAGCAACTTCAGCTTTAATTTGAGAATCTTTATAGTTCAAAACCTGAAAGTTTGTCAAGGTAAGAAAGTAAGTAGGGCGTTGTTTTTGTGATCTTGATTCTTGTTTGCTGCCATGTCGCAAACTTAAGACGTAAAAAAGGCAAACTGACAGTCCCTTTGGATGATAGTAAAACGCACTTAGAAGTGAAAGTCATAGGTCCTTCGAATGAAACCTTAAAAATTAAGATCCCGCTTTCATAGTAGGCGTTAAAGAATCATCACTACTTAGCTATATTGGTGCCGAGTGCATGTACAAGTCTTAATTTGAAACTGTTCAATGGTCGTGATGTTTTTAGCTGGGTTTATTGCTCAAAGAGCAATTACCAGCTTATGTCAGCTTGTTCAAGGAAGTGTCCCCCTTATAGTCGCCAAATTAAAGTTGCGTGCAAAATTATAGTCCTTACTATCAAACGCTTTTGAGATAATACAAACGATAAATAAAGCAAAGAATATAAAAAGAAGTTTTATTTATACAAATGAACATTAGTAGTAATGACTTTGAAAACTTCAGTCCGTAGTCAAACAACAAGTTTCTTTGCGTTCGGTTTTTTTATGTTCATGTAACTATCGTAGCGAAGAAAAGCAGGATGGGGAACCAGACTAGCTTGTTTGTTTACATTTGGCGGTGCCAGGTAAACTCTGATCCTGATATTCGGAAAATGGTATTAGGACCTATATACTTATTGTCTTAACATTTATATTGATATTTTGATATGTATTTTTCTGGATTTATTTAATCAAATAAGATAATTGTATGTCACTTTAGCCCTTATTTTCTAAATATCATTATTATGTTGTGCATTGTTTGGTAACATTATCCTTCCAGTCTCTGAAATTCTTATTTATATGTTTATACAATATGAATGCATGATTCATGAACAAAATTCTACTCTATAAATGAGCCCGGCTCTCTGTACTCCTGAGTACTTTGATTTTTTTTTTTTTTTTTTTTTTTTTTTTTTTGGTCGGCATTAAGAAATCTTGTGTATTCCATTAGTCGTTGACAAAATTTTGAAAAAGCAATTTATTAAAATTCTACTTATATTTAAATTTTTAAAAAGAAAAACTGTAAATTGTAATATAAACCATTAAATGTAGGTCAGAAACAAAGAACTGTAATTTCTAGTACATTTTTAACAGGACTATAATTCACATTTAACTAAATCTAGAAATATTTCATGTTTTTGTTTAAAAAATAATATCGGTGGGAAAAGCACTTTTGATAGTAGTTTTCTGGCAAAATAAACGGACGTTTTTATGAAATTTTGCGATGCAAGAGTTATCTCCCGTGGCATCGGTAATTCTGCTAAACACCTTTTTATCGGAATCCTAGTGAAATATTTAGAATCGATACACTAAAGAAAATTATTAAACAAAAAATAACTACTTTATTTTCAAAATAGAACTCATTTTCGCCTTCAAACGTAATATTTACAAAAAATTGGCTCTATTATTCAGGTTGAATCCACGTTTCCATTGATGTATCAGTGACGTCATATACCTGACTAATACTGCGTCACAATGAAATAGTTACAAGTTTTCCAGC
>NW_026920397.1:0-16791 GCF_032062105.1 Saccostrea cuccullata | reverse complement strand
GGAACCAAACCTACGGATGTTAATTGTCCCCCGCTTTCATAAAGTACACTGCATAAATTTCGGTCTGTCTATCTAGCTGTATTTCACTCTTGTCTCTAAAGGCTTTTACAATGAAAATTTTACACAGCAACGTACAATGTCCCAAGGAAGACCTATTGATTTTGAGGTGAAAAGTTCAGACATCAAGGTCATTGAATCTTTTTGTTTTAGGAATTTCGTTCTCTCGCAATATCGCGAGAAATTTTGAGCATTTGCAGTGAAAATTGTGTGTTCAGTACCTCCACCGTATACAACGGGTAACGCGTGGGAGTCGCTAGAAAGTATTTGGGGAGTCGCTTTCGGAGACTTTTGAAAAATTAATAATTAAGACATTTTCTCTTCAGACAATAAATGTTACGTAGGGGGAATCTTTTTCGGTATTTGTAAGATGTATTTACAAAAAAAATTATAGCCCACGGAAGGTAGCAATTGTTAAGCTTTGTATTGGTCATTTTTCTGGCTAGTAGCATATTCGTCTAGTTTTCTCAAACACTTCGAAACTATTCGACAGATTTCATATTTACGTTGATCGAGTGGTTAAAACATGCATGAACTGCAAAATCTACGACTTGAGTAGGGATTCTGACAGTTAAAACAGCAAAAGCAAACGTTTATCTTTCAAATGCAACAATTAAAACTTGTCTAGACTTTTTAAAAATTAATAATTAAGACATTTTCTCTTCAGACAGTAAATATTAGGGGGAAGTCGTTTATGGAAAAACACATCGCATGGGGGAGTCGCAAAATAAAGTGAAATGCATACTTTTGGGTTGTTTTTATGTTTTATATACTGCCAATACCTTTTTATTTACTCATATATGTCTATAAATCGCGATCGATGTTTGGTTAATTCCTTTATAATTTGAAGTTTCGATTTCTATGGATTTATCAGTTCTAGAAAAAAACAGCAATATTTATGTACAACTGGATTATTCGGAGCACGTGTGCTTGGGGACAAGACCCTCCTCACAATGTAATTTTCTTACATCACAAAAAATACAAAAAAAAAAAAAAAAGATCACGAACCTCCTCTCCATAAAAAAGAACAACCAGATATAATAATTTCTTAATAATATTAACCTTTTTGTATTAGAAAAAAGGAAAACAGTCAAGCCCCTGACTTTTTTTTTGGGGGGGGGGGTAGAAATTTTTAACTGGTATATGCTCTCAATCTAATCCACAGATAACATTTATAATTTAATTATTTATTTATCATATAAGTAACACATCTTCAGGCACCAACGAATGAGAATATCTGGGATAATCTGGGGTTAATACAAATATGTTAATATACAGGAAGAATGCTGAAGACGGGACTGAACTGCATATTTCCCCAAGCGCTGGAAATGCATGTCTACTGTATGATAAATAATAGGCCAAGTGTAAAAATAATAAACCCCAAACAGATATCAAACTATTTTTTCACTGTATTCATCTAATCATATGTTATCCTCCCTTACCTTTTCGCAAATATTCTTAAACTGAAAGTTGACATACATGTATAATGAACACTAGCTGCAGAACTGTAGCTCTCCGAAAAAATAATTATTGACAGACCGGAGAGCTACAGTGCCACCCATTGAAAAAAAAAACTGTTTATTTATTTGCGCACGGTTCTGGATTAATTCTTCTAAATTCTTACCTCAATTGCAAACAAGGCAGATTCAAAAAATTCCTTACTCCTTCGAGTAATCTCGTAGTTACATCTGTACGAGCGCGTTGGACCGAATTATCTTGCAAATAAAAATGGTAGTATAAATGGGCGAAATTTTCGATGATCTTAATATCAGAGCCGGAAGGGCTATTAAAAACAATTATAATGCATGTTTTGTTGTGGAAACAGTGAATGAATATGTACATGTAAGGAGCACAGGGTTGGTAATATTTTGATATAAATGTTTTAAAAACATGGGGGAAAATCGAGAAACAGCACACTTTTTTGTGCGCAATAAATATACAGTTTCTTCAATGGGTGGCACTGTATCTCTCCGGCCTGTCAATATAATTTTTTTTCGTTTCTCCGAAACAAAATTATATTATTAACATATTCATTCATTTTTATTTTTTTTTTTAAATTCTTCTTTTCTGCTCCTGTGCATTAAATAAACTAACCAAGTGTATAGTTAAGTTGAAAATGACTGCGTCTTACAGGGTCAGGGGTTCTAGTGCTAGGGCGAGGCTACATAGATTATATAGTGAAAATGCATATTCTTTTAAAAATTCTTCTGCTCTGTTCAGGGGCATTAAATAAACTAACTAAGTGCATAGTTATGTTGAATAAGCCTGCCTCTTCCAAAATTGTGAATTTCATGACCCCTGGGTGGGTGGGGTGGGGGGGGGGGGTTCTGATGTTAGGGTGGGGCTCTATTGATTATATAGTGAAAATGCATAAATTCTTTAAAAATCCCCTTTTCTGCACTTGAGTATTAAACCAATGAACTATATAAAATCTAGTAACCCCCCCCCCCTTGTTCAAAGCATTGCAACGTCATGACATGGTGGCGCTACATAAGTTTTTGACGACGACACAATGACATGAGGTCATAATACATTTGCTTTGCAACAAGAGGAGAAGGTAGGTCTTCATAAGCTGATTCAATTTCTAATGATTTACTCTTTTCAAAATCGCATTTTAAAGACGAACAAATACTGGCGAATTGAGGCAATTGAGTGCTAAATAATGAAATACTCTTAAAAAATAGATTCCTTAAAAATTATATTTTTTTATATTAATTTATGTTGGCCTATAAGGCTATTATATTTATCGTGACGTCATAATAATGTGACGTCTCAGAGGTCTTTGACGATGACCTAATGACATCACAATAGCATTTGCTTTGCAACCAAAACAAAGGAAACGTGTACAGTGTGAGTATTACACATTTGAAGTATGCAGAAAATTTACGAACTGGATTGCTTATGGTTACTGGTGTGTACTTTTTGTGGGATCGGGATGGAGGGGGGTCGGGTCGGTAGAGGAGGTCCTGCTAGTAATGCTGGCTATTTATTAATTTGATTAGCGTGTTTTCAGTACATTTGTCAAATGTGCATATAAAAGGTGCAAAATATTGACACCGTAAGGTCTTAAATTGAGTAGCACATAGGTACCAAACGCCAAATATTTAAATATACTCCATCCTTAAATCTGCATCGACTGGGTATCCATAAATTAATTCTGCAAAAGGGTGAGGGGGTTAGATATCATAAAGATTAAGATACGGCATTTAAACATACAAGAAAAAAACAGAGATTCTCATCAATGTGTATTAAGAATCTTTTCATGTCCATATTTTATTACATATAATGGTGTTTATTATGAATATAACAATAAATACTTACGAATTGTCATTTTTTTTTGTAGATTTCAGAATGGCATTAGAAATAGATTACAACGAAGTGTTAGATTTTGGCGAGGAGGCGGTGAAGAGTGTGGTAAGATTCTTTGTTGAATCGACAATTACCCCCCCCCCCCTTCACTCCGACTATTTTTATGTACTTTATATGTATAATATCGTAGTGATTTCGTGTGTTATAAATGTAATAATCATGTATGTACTTACTCAGTATATGCTTTTCAATTTATCGATCATAAAAATTGCAACCAAAAAAAAAAATGATACTGAAAATGTTTTCACCTAAACCTTTTTTTTTATCAACCTATCTTTTTCCAGGACGAAAAGATGAACATCTTGAAATTTGATTATAATTGGGCCGAAGTAGTGGAGGAAGCAGAACATTTAAAGCAAGAGGTATTTTAATTGAAGTACAGTAATCTCAACATTTAAACATCTTACTAAACATGATTTCATCATATCGTAAAGTAAAGTGTTGACTTCGTTGAAAGTTCTAAATCAAAAAGTTGAAACTTAGTATCACTACAATTTTTAATATGTGTTTTCATGGACATGCTAAAAAAACAATTTTATTTGTTTGCAGACAAAGATCGAAGGGAAAAAACATCGAGACCCACAAAAAATATTAAGGAGGATCCACGAGCAAAGAATGGTAAGAAAAAAAAAATACGTATTTCTTTTTTTTTTTTTTTTTGGTCCTTTAAAAATCCTCTCCTGTTTCATTTCTTTATAAAATTAGCAAAATGTGTTGATGTTCTTTGCAGCGGGAAATAGAAGACAAAAACAAACATAGACTGGTCTTAAGTCAAGTTCATAAGGAATTGTTGGTAAGCATATAGAATATGGTTATAAATATGATCAGTACGTGATAAACACATACCGGTATACTTTTTAAAAACAATCCGCTGTTTAATTAGAATTGTGTACCATTTGTTTTAATTATTAATTACAGAACATCTTCGGTGCTATGCAGAGAAAACAGACAAAACGAGATCCCCAGAAAATACTTAAATTACACCACGAGATACGTATGGTAAGATAACACACTCAAACAGACAAGTGTACAAATGTTTTCAAAAAAGAAAAGCAGAAAATTAGATTATTATATAAATATCTAATATTAAGACGTGTTGCTTTTTCCTTGCAGAAGAAGATTGCGACAAAAATAGAGACGAATATACTCATCATGACAGCATATAAGCGATTACTGGTAAGAAAAGAAAGAATCTCTCAAAAGATAGCAGATTTTATGCAAGATGCAGTAGTTTTCAGAAAATAATAATATAGGAAACAGTTTTACAGTTTTACATATTTGTTTTTTTTCTTTGTAGGAAAGATTCGAGGCCAAGCAGAGACACACAGAGTTGCTGAAGACTGTCCATAATGAGCTATTGGTAAGTACATACTTATGTTTTACAGTTGATATTGCTATATATAGCTGATGTAGACAGTCTGTTTTACTTATATTTATTTTTTATCCTTGACTGTAAACTGCTTTACAACTTAAAAATATGCAGAGTAGTGACAAATTCTTACTTTGTGATCATCTAGACTGGTAGTTCATTTATTAACTGGTATGTTCAAACTGTTTATAACTTCTCTATTTAGAGTGTGGTGAAAAAAGAAGAAAACACAGATACATGTACAACTGGAGAGAGAAAAACTCTGCTAAGTAGACTAAAGGTACTTTTTTAAAAAAAAATACAGAGAATGCAGTTCAATAATATATTAAAATATATTTTCTCTGAAATAGCCCACTTTTTTATTTATAGAAGAATATATTACATTTCAGGTACTGGCAGACAAAGCAAAAGAACTGGTGGAATGGATGTGTTTTCAGTGGTTTTAACTTTTTCAAAAAGAAAATTGTCAGACGAATTTTGTTTCATTGAACGGATTAAACGTAATTAACCTTTAATCGAGTTTTCTTTTTTTTTTTCAATGAAACATATGTAGTTATATCTACAAAATTAGAAGTATTCGATCGCAGCTGAAAGAGAATGTAAAATGATCAAATTAAAAACCGCTCATTCAGTTATAGAGAGGGGAAAATGAAGGTGATATGGCGTCCTGCTCCAGGCCTTCTAAATTGCAGCGTATTGTGGTCATGTCCTGGAAACTGTCTTCCGAATGGCTAAATGTGTAAAACAAATTCCTTAAAGCAATATGAGCTGCATTCTGGAAAAAAATAATTTTGCTGTTTACATGTGCTATTATGATAAATCTGTATGTAATTGAAACTATTATATTTAAAGGTACTTGGACACAGATTTGAAGTTATGATTTCTATATAATATTATGACTTATATATTTTAATAGCATTTCACACAAAAATTAATTAAAAATCTTATTTCATATAAAAGATATTAAAATTTCAATTTTTTGGGCGGGTTTGATTGACACATCCTTGCACTTTCACAAATTAATTTTATTCTTAATCCTTAGGAAAAGTGGCAATCTTGTAGTTTATAAATGAAAAAATATTGATACTATAATCCAGAAAATTCAGATTAGACATGTTTGAAAGCAAAACAAACACACAATATATTGTCAGTCAGTGCAGGTGTGGTAAGCAGACTGTGACGATTGAACGCACCCGGTGAATTGTAAACATCAACAATAACTATGGCACGCCAAATTCACAAAAATTAGCTAATCATAGTTTCACAATCGATAAACTAGGTTTATCAGTTGTAAACTATAGTTTACGGACTGTAAACTATAGTTAACAACGTTAATCTATATTTTACATCTGTAAACCATAGTTAACGCGATAATCTATGTTTCACAACCGTAAACTATACTTAACACCGAAAACAATCATTTGCGATTGCAAAACATAGATTATCTGATAAATGCAGTTTCACGATTTGTAAACTATAGTTTACAACTCTTAACTATAGTTAACTGTTAACTGATAAATATAGTTTCGATTTGTGAAACTATGATTAACAACTCTTAACTATAGTTTACGATTGTAAATTATAGTTTACAAACGTGAATCTATGTTCATCAACAAAATCTATTGTGAACGCTTTATTACAGACAGATAAACTTAGATTAGCATTCGTAAACTATAGTTAACAACCGTTAAATATAGTTTTACAGATGAAAACTATAGTTAACGAATTGTTAACTATAGTTTACGGTTTGTAAACTATAGTTACAGTCGATAAACCTAGTTTATCAACTGTGAAACTATGTTTAGCTCATTTTTGTGAATTTGGCGTGCCATAAATAACAGAACTCGCGCCCTGTTTACAAAAACTGTGTACATAACTCGGGTGTGCTCGATTTGCTAAACTCTGTACGCAAGTCTTAGTTCGGAATGACGATACTTGTGAAGGAGTTTTGCTTTCTAACATTTCTACTCTGAATAAAATTATTTTTCTGGATAAAAGTTTTAATATTTCTCATAAATACACAACAAGATTGCCACTTTTTCTAAGGATTAAGAATAAGGTTAAAATTTGTGAAAGTGCAAGGATGTGTCAATCAAACCCGCCCAAAAATTTGAAGTTTTAATAACTTTTAAATGAAATAAGATTTTTAATTAATTTTTGTGTGAAATGCTATTTACAATATTATAGAAAAAATATTGACGTCAAATCTGTCTCCAAGTACCTTTAATAAGAGTGATATAAAGAATTATATTGGTTTTCAGGAAAAAGAAAAATACAAAGGAATGCATAGTATTATATAAGAAATCAATATTGTACAGGACGACAATAATGTAATTTTGCTTCAATCAAAGCATATAAATTGTTCTTCCGTCTGTAATATAAAGAATAGAAGTTTATAAATGTTCTTTTGTCTGTCATTTAAATAGGTAACTACAATATTGCAACAAAAATTTTCGACCTCAAACTTGCAGCTCATATTGCTTTAAAATATTTACATGTGTACAATTTTGAATACAAGTATATGCATAAGTATTTGTGAGATGCAGTTTCATTTAGCCCATTCTAGTCTAATGGATATGAATTCGACATAACATTTTTCGAACGGTAAAGACAGACAATACCAGTCAAAATATTCGGCAAGATTCTCAACACTTGTGATCATATACGCATTACCTCCCTTGTTTTGTACTATAGAAACTCTTGTTGCTACAGGGAGGGGAGATGGGGAGGAAGGGAAATTTAGGGAAATGGAGAGGGGATTCGGGATGAGAGGGAAGGATAGAGGTGGGAGAGGGGAAGGGGGTGGGAGGGTGAAGGGCAGGGGGATGGGAGGGAAGGGGAGGGGGAAGAGGAAAAGTAGAGGGAAAGGGGGATGGGACAGGAAGCAGGATGGAGAGAGGAAAGGTTATGCGGATGAGAGGGTGAAGAGAAAGGTATACAAGTGTCGAAAAGCTTTCACGTGTTAAAATTTAGGAGATATAAGTTGCATTACACATTATCATCAAGGGAAGATTGAAAATAAATTTGTTATTAAATCTATTGTTAATTTATCGGAAAATGCCATCCTCCCTTTAAAGAAAATCAGCTATCTCAAAATTCAGTCCCGTTACGTAAGTAAACGCTTGTAATTGTTTTCTCGTAAATCTTATTGGTCAAATATAAAAGTATATCTTAACTGATAAGAAAATGTTTACAATAACCGTAGAAAGGAAAATCGAACCTTCTTTAGTCGATATTGAAAGTTATACATGAACTAGTACAGGAAAATTTTAAAATGCCATTTTTAGTGTAAAACAAAATTTCCGTTGCAACTAGTCTTCAAAAACAGCAATTGGGATAGAAAACTTGTTCACATTAACAGGTATTTAAGACCATTTTTGATAGAGGAATTTGAATATAATGTTATCATATTTTCCTTTTAAAGTGTTGAAAGGTTAGTGAATTTAAGATTAAAGCTAGGTCTTTAAAAGGGTTTGAAAATATTTCTTATTTCAGTGAGATTTAGTATTTCTAACTTCTTAGATCTTTTTTCAATTACTAGCTTTAAAATTGATCAGTATGTTTACCTGAAATTGGATAGCAAAGTTGTGAATTCAAACACACAATTTATGTTGTAAATTTTAAAGATACTTTTATATGAAATAAGGCTCTCTAAAAAGAAAGTTTCAATAGTTATTTCTTGATTTAAAAACACACATTACATTCTGTGTTAAAAACCTTTTCAATAAACTATACTTTTTTACTTTTTTGCTTGTAAAGAAGTACCTACATGTACGCTCCGAAAAAAAACAACAACCTGACTTTCTAGTTTGAAAATAAGTACCTACATCTTTTTAGATATTGCATCATTCAGATATATTTCATTCATTAGTTGTCATTCTTACAAATATAATTTCAAAGGGCAGTAATATAATAGGAAGTAAAAAATATAAGGTGACGATACCTTTTTTGCTTTATTTCATTCCCAAATAATAATTTACAATAAATTCAATGATTTTTTTTCATCTTTTTAGTCACTCTAAATTGTTTCGAGCAATTGGAAATCGATATAATTTAGATTTTATTCAATCCATTTTTATTTCTCGAAAAATTTGTTGTATACTACCGGTACATGGATAAGAACTTTTATTGATACTTTTAAAATCGTATATTCCTATTTTTTTGTCCTTCATCATTCAAAGTCCTTTAAAAATTCTCTAATAATAATTGAACATTTTTACATCTTTTGAATAAACTTCAAACTTCCTATTAGGAAAGTCAAATGCGTCCTTTTAAATTTATCTCTACCGTAATCCAGACAGCAAATGGTATTTCTTTACTATATAAACCAATATATCGCATAGGAACTTTATAGTCCATAGAATTTTAAGTATCTGTACTTTGTCACAGTGTATATAACCTAAACAGAATAAAGGTACATGTATCCATATACTGAAAAGATCGGTAAATCAATTTCATTTTATTTATGAGATTGTCCCGAAGTGTTCGGCAGAAAAATCAAATTTTACTTCTTCCTATTTACTTAACAATGTAATTCGTTACAATATTGGTATTATTCTCTTTCTTTTATCTTCATGTTCACATGTATAGTTGGGTATAAATTCTTCAAGGCGGGTGCATTAAGTTCTAAAAACTTAGGGTGTTTTTTGTTTTTTTTTTTGTCAAACATATACGCAGTAAAAACGTCTTTCAAACCTCTTGTACCGAGATTGAGTGTGAATGCAAGCAATAAAACTATGACTTTAACAATTTAGACACTGGAAAAGATTTTTTTGAAATGGATGGGCTATACATGGTTCCCATATTATTCCTGTGACTTAATTTATAACACCTTCTCTGTTCAATGCTATTGTTAAGCTAATAATTCAAAACGTGTATTTTATCTGATGGACGATACTTGGTCAATTCAGTTGCTGTTCTGATACCTCTCCTGAGAGCTCTCTAAGAAAGTCATAACGTAAACTTCAACCATATTTTGGAGGATCTAGGAAGAAATGTCATGCCTTCAAGGTCTTTTTTTTGTTTAAGGTATTGAAAGACTAGTTACTTGCTTAAAATATTTTAATATATCTGATACGTTTTACCTTAGATTAGGGGACAAAGTAAAAGTAATTTGATTATTATATTCATGCAAACTAAGTACCAAACAAAGACCCATTAGCTTTATATATAAAGGAAAAGGGCTGAATAATTTTCTCTTTTCATTATATTTACCAGATGTGAATAGCAGCGTCCATATTCATAAAATATATGCTTTATAGTTTTGAGCTTTCTTCTTTGATCGTGAAAATTCTAACTTGGTCTGTTTTTTTGGTCTGCAAAATACCTTGACGTAAAACATTGATACATGTATTTGCCCATTTTGGACAACTTTTGTTTGTTTTTATTTTATTATTTATCAAGAATGTATATATCTTGTCTCTTTTCCAAAGTGGAAACATCAAAAGACAAGTAAGTGAAAACCAAACATCTTTAAAGATGAATGCATTTCACACACTTTTGTTTATTTTCAAGGTTGGGAAGATGGAGACAGCCTCTCTTTTAAAACGACATCAAATGATGCGTGACGCCGCCGATAATGTCCATCTGGTAACTGGGGGTGGTGGGTACACGGGATACAAACTAGGCAAACGGTTGGCAGACATGGGAAAGACAGTTATCTTAGTTGATATAGTGCCTCCAAAATGGACACTGACGAACAAAATGTCATTTGTACAGGTAACGTAATGGGTATTTCCCATCTTCACTTGACAATTAGGTTAAGGAGGCTCTGAACTCTAATAAAAAGTGCTTTTGGACTTAATTTATTTACTGCATTCTTCCGTCTTTTTTGTCGAGAAATGTTAAAAATTTATTTGGGTCTGTTTTAGTGTGACTTGACTCACGAGGATGCTGTAGTGACAGCTTTAAAAGGAGCAGATTGTGTTTATCATTTAGCGTCATATGGAATGTCTGGCAAAGAACAGGTGCAAAGTTGATATTCATTATTATAAGATAGTTGTGGTTTTGAAAATTCACAGCAATAGTACAATTTTTTATACTATTATAAAAATTATAAAATTCACGGCAATAGTATAATTTTTTAACATTTATAATGAAGTACAAAGTTTGCAATGTTCAAAATTTTCAAAATGACCACCGTTGTCATGAAAATAGAGGAAACGTACTAAGTCTAATTCTCTCATATTACAGGGATATTTTGTGCTAGTTAAACTGATTTTCACTAAAAATCAAAACCTTATGGACAAATTTCGACCTTTTCTAATCTACTAAAATTATATATTCTTACTCTGATTTTACCTTTTATAGCTCAGATTTTACCTTTTATAGCTCAGATGATCACCTTTTCTGAACAATTCAATCTTCAATTTTCTATTATAGTTTAACACCAAATTGATTGAAGAAGTTAATATTAAAGGAACAGAAAATGTCATCAAGGGTAAATAAAACACATTTAGATCAGCGTTTTGACAAATTCACTAGCTTTAAATATATTGGATTATATCAAAGAACTTTTTCTCTCCATTACTCAGCATGTTTAATACACGGCATTAGACGTTTGGTTTATACCAGTTCTAACAACGTAGTTTTTGGAGGTCAGGAGATTTGTAATGGAGACGAGTCTTTACCCTATCTGCCAATAGAAAATGTAGGTTCTTGTCATTAAGTTTTTACTTAATCCCAATAAGTTAAAGATGAAAATAAAGTTTATACAATGTTGGTGATCCAGTCAATGTTAAACCACAGTCTTATTGTTGTTTTTGTAATTTACGAAAATCAGCTGGAATTTTAGGTTGGATTTTTACATACAGGTTAACCAGTATATAGCAAAATCCTACATTAAATGTCTCTAACGTGGAATAGGAAAAATGTTCATTTATTCAGGCAAAACAATCTCAAGATATTTTAATAAACCTTGTAAAACAAATACATTAATGATTGCTACATCAACCTTGTGAACCAGTATAATTTTAATTTAATGAAATGATTTTGTATACACATGTATAAATAAAGGCATGAATTCGGATTCATTTTGAATATTTACATTTTATTTTCACAGTTCATTGATTGATTTTACGACAGAGATTAAGAATAAACTATTGATAAAATTTGCCATCAGAACTAGTATTTCCTGGGACATTCTGACAAAATGAGCATATCTTTTGCATTTAGTTTTTAGATCATTATTCGAAAACAAAGAGACTTGCTGAACAAAACGTTTTGGAAGCTGACAAGAGGAATGTACTCCGGACATGCGCACTACGGTTGGGGGGAGTGTACGGTGTAGGAGAACAACGCCATATACCAAGAGTTGTGGTGAGGCAAAGATGTTTTCAATGCTAGTACAGTGTACATGCATATCTTTGAAATCTCATTCTCTCTATATTTTTTTTATTTTCAAATATGAAATATATAATGATTGAGTTAAGTTGGAAAATAAGAAACGTAAAATATTTTTTTTACATTATTTGAGATATAACCGTGCTTCATTCTGTGTTGTGTTTTATGTTAAACGATTGGTGAATTCAGCATATTGAGTTAGAAAATATAAAAAAAGCACTTACGAACATATTTGCACTATATAAATAGTTATAGTATCAATGTACAGAAAGATCCCCGGTTTCTGAATTCAAAAATGTTTCTTCAATTTTCGTGTTATAATAAGCATCATTCTTACAGAACATGGCGCAGTCAGGAGTTATTCAGGCATTATTTGGCACAGATTCTCTGACAGACTTTTTACACGTTGACAATATGGTCCAAGCTCATATTTTGGCTGCCAAAGCACTGACTGAAGAAAAAGGCTACATAGCGGTGTGTATAGCAGTCATTTGGCAAAATGAAAGATCATTAGATAATGGCTTTACATACGATGAAGAAGCATTATTCTTTTAAATTTCTTTAGGCAGGGCAGGTCTACTTTATATCTGATGGGGTTCCTATTAACACATTTGCGTTCTTCCGTCCACTTGTAAGTAAAACTCTGAAACAGAGCCATTTTGAAACTGTGTTGATTGGTGTCTTTTAGTTGTTAATACGCATGATGTATGTAAATAAGACTGTTTACATGTATGTAAATATTTTAATAAGACCGTTTCTTCTAGATAGAAGGCCTGGGCTACTCGTTACCAAGGCTCCAAGTTCCTGTCTGGTTGATGTGCTCTATTGGTAAGCACTTTAATCATTGTACTTATAGTCCATGAGCCACTTGGGTTGGTAGTGATATTTGGTCAGGTATACCCCTAACTAGTGAGAAAATGTATGATAGCATCAAATCTGTTGTGGCTTCAATGCTGGAGACACAGTTATTGCCCTTTTTTGCTCAAATTAGGTATTTTGAGCTAAATATATACATTGTATTTGCAACCTGCAAAGTATTTGTCACACGGTTGCCAACCGTGATAGAAAGTTCTACCAGAATTACTCCGAGCTATGATGAACATATAAAAAGAGCATTAACCGAGTTACTAGCCGTGATTCTTAAAAAATGCATATTTTTACCACTTTTATTGAACAATTACATGTACGTCAAAAATTTGTATAGAGAAAAAGATAAGTACCAACGCACATATACTAGTTTAGTTATTCGTCCGTCGGTAATGACGATGACCACTGTCTCATCTTCATGGGGGAGGGGGATGATCTGGACGTTGGGTGCGGAGGTAACTAGTCAGGCCGATCCTCGCACAAGCAGATGATGGAGTTTTTGGACTAGAGTCACGCCCCCTTCTTTGTAAATCTCAGCTGGCCAGGTGCTTTGCCAGTTGACAACAGACTAATTGCTTTCTGGATCCCATCCAACGTGGGAACGGCATCCAGTGACTGGTTGATGGGAACCTGGGCAGTCTATTGATGGCTTCGTTGTTGATGGTAGAAGGGGGGTTCAGAACGCCATTGAAATGTTCCGCCCACCTGTCGAGTATATTCCCCTTCTCTTTGATGAGTATTAACCCGTCATCACTGAGGAGAGGGGATGAACCTGATGGATTTGGCCCGTAGACTTCCCCAAGTCCACAGTAAAAGTTATTCCTAGGCATGTTATGAGATTCGGCATAGCGTTGGATCTCGTCAGCTTCGGCATTCAGCCAGGAGTCCTGCATATCCCGAAGCTTTTGCTGTACCATGCTGCGAGCATTCCTCTGAGTGTCTTTTTGGCTGTGGAGGAGGGATCATCTATATGAGCCTTGTAAGCGCGATGTTTGTCCTCTAGAAGCTGTGTGATCTCGGAGCAATTCTCATCAAACCAGTCTTTGTGTGTTTTTTTTGGTTGAGTACCCAAGAGACTCGAAGGCTGTATTGTACACTGTATTACGAAGTGTGTCATCCAGCACGGTGGAATTCAGGCGTTCTTCCAGGGTGTCAGCAAAGTACTGAGAGGTGGAAGGCAACTTGAGCTTACCACCGTTGAGACGTTTTGAAGTCTCCTGAGGACGTATCCTGAGTTTGATCCGGAAGTTGAGAGGTGAGGTTTAGAGGCTATGAGACGGTGATCTGTCCAGCACTCCGTGCTGCACATAGCTTTGGTGAACAAAAGAACTGTCTGTCTGTCTCTCTTCCTAACAATGACGTAGTCCTGATCCTTGTTTCTTCTTGTTCTCTTTGTTATTTTGACCGCATGTGTAGGGTCCCCATCAGCCGCGGTAAACTGGCTAGGAAAGGGTGGAGCAGACAATGTTTGGGTACCTTTGATAATCCGCTCCTCTTGCCATGGAGGTGAGCAGTGCGTTCCTAAAGAAGGCTGCTCAGCAGCACAGGTGGCTGCCAAACTCAAACGCAGCTCTGGTTGGTGAAAAGCGACCATATGGCCTGTGCTGCCTGTGTGCAGGTCCGCGACTACCGACTTCCAGTGAACTCGCACCTGTCACATTTGTCGCTCGCCTGTCGCCACAGGGCTTTGGGGTGGATGATAGAAGGGATAGAAGATGATCATTGACTTGTGCGATGAGTTTGATTAAAATGAAGAAGGTTTACGCGTCGCTGACCTCACTCTCTTGCCTGCAACCATCTAGATCCAGTGGCAAGACAGATGTCAGGACGTCTGGAGATGAAGACAGATGCAGCGGATAATTAAGACGTGCTTTATGTGCCTTGCCTTGCTCCAAGCTTTCCACGGTGCTTAATATGACCGCCTTCTTTTCCGTTGAACAATGACGGTTTCTTCCGCAGAGTCAGCAGGTGCACATGCGTTATAGGTAGCCAAGCCCTCAATCAACAGGGTTCGAGACCCGTCAGCGCTTTGTGTAGAGAGTGCTCTCCTATAGGGATCTCCCTTAAGAGTGTACGGGTTCCTTCTACCCGGACTAGTGGAGGGAAGGGGCGTCAGGACATTGCAGGTCGAGAAACACAGCCCACTGCCCACAAAGCACATATGATTGTGCACATATGTTGCTTTATTTTGATGTCAAAAATATATAATATATCACACGTTTAACTTAGATGAACATATAACTGTTCATTATCACCATGGTTTAGCATGAGATTAAATAAATAAACATTTTAGGTAAAGGCTCTACTTGAGATTTGACATATTCAGAAAGTAAATAAAGAATATACGCACAGGGTAAATCAAGTTAATTTTCCTTCAATTTTCATTTTTAGGATAGGGATAAAGATTTACTATGAAATCTATTTATATATATTTTTTACTGAAATAATGTTTTGAGGTGCTAATACGTGATAAAAATTCTTTAGTAAAAATGACCATGCAATATTTTTTTGGTGTGAAAATTGTCACAGTAGTAATTTCTTTCCATTGATCAAAATTTCAAAATTGCGTATTCCACTTTCATGATCAAGGGTAGAATTATATTCCTATATAATTTACACGGCTCATTACAGAGCCAATTTTGAATAATAACTGAACAGGGTAATAGCATGGTCTGTATTCAAAAGAATTTTCAAGAAAATGCCATCCGAAATAAGGTAGAAATTGTGTATTGAAAAACTAACCTTCTTTTTTCAAAGTCACAGCTGAGAGAAAGAACAAGTTGGGTTGGTGTATATAAACAGTTGATACACCATTAAAGCCACAATCAATTCAATGCTATCATACATTTTCTGAAGGTAGAGATGTATGTCCTTCAAAAATTAACTATGAAAATTATTCACCCGAGATGGTACCGATACCGAAAAATTCAATGCCTGGCTCATGGACTATTATTCATTGATGTCGAATTCAGAATTGTGATACAGAAATGTATATGTATTGTTATTCCCGAGCAGCATGGATGATTGAGATGGTTCTTTACATAGTGTCAGGGATCTACCACTTCCAACCCATTTTAACAAGAATGGAGGTAGGCAAACAGAAAAAGAAAGTTGTGGGGTTACATGTTTTGTATTTCTCAATTTTTGAATTAAATATAACGTTCTTATTCTAAAAGGTTTACAAGATGGGCATCTCCAATTATTTTTGCATCAAGAAAGCATCACGTGACCTTGGATATAAGCCAGCCAAACAAAACGAAATATCTGACATACTTGAGGATTTCGTAAAGCGAGGATTCAAAGTGAAGCAGAAGAATATGTCAATAGTGATCAGTTTGAATTGGTGTGCTTATTTTATCTTTTATGTGGCGTTTACGTCTTTTGTTGTATCTTGCTTCCCAATGTGGAAACTACACAACATTTGAAAAAGCCGTTACATATAGTTTTCGACAAACGGAGCTAATATTGGGAGTCAGAAAAACAGTTTTAGTGCGAAGTTTAAGCATTTTTTTTTATTTTAAAAAAATGTTTCACTCCATTTCTTATCAGAACATTTGCAAAAAAAAACTTAACTCTCATATTAAGCTCTAATTGGCAGCAAGTTGTCAAGTTATCAATATACTGAAAGAAAAAAGGTTAACATAATATGCGAAACACTTTTGACTGAGTGGTCGAAAATTATGAAAATCGGTTAGATGTTACATGTACTATGCACTGAAATCGATTTTCAAAATTACGTGACCTGTATGACGTCACGAAGGAAACGTGTGGAAAGTCAAAAACAGGTG
>NW_026920396.1:150000-169096 GCF_032062105.1 Saccostrea cuccullata | reverse complement strand
CAATGAACTCGCAAATTTGCTAAAAATTTATCTACAGCAAAAATTTCCAGATTAACTTCGTACCTTTTGATTCAGACGAAATGTTAAAAATCCGATAGAACATCAGTTTTTTTTTTTATCGTTTTGTATCATTTATAATAGAAAAGTAATCTCTTGCTGCCTCCATCCCCGTCGTTTTTTTTTTCTTCAAACAACTTTTACAATGAAATTTAAAAAGAAATGTTTGTTGATTGTTGATATGATTTTGAGGATTATGATTATTTGAATGTAACTTGTAGCAAAAGATAAATTGGAATGTATTAACAATAAATGCATATTTCTAAAACGCTCGATCCATTCTGTCAAAGTAATTATGGCTTTAAACTATCACTTGAATCTCACCACAAGTATTAAAAATAATTTATTACGCAGTACAGTTAAGGTGCGCAATGGAAGTATCGACTAAATTTTGTAATTAAAAATGTATACATAATGGGGATGGCGATTATTTTAGTACATAGTTTACATTGGATAATTGTAATTATGATTAATAACTACATATCGAGGACGGTTATATTTTATATTTAGACTAGTCATGTGATGAGGCAGTCACGCGATTTTAACTTGAAGTATTGATGTTACATATAAATATCATTAGTGCAAGGGCATAATAACCAAGTTAAATTTCGAAGTTAAGTATATATAGTTTCTAAAAAAAAGTGCTGCGATCCTGTCTAAATTCTTGAATTTCATTGTTAAAATTATACTTGTACGACCGAATGCTATATAATTTTTGCTGGTCAGAGGCATGAAATATTGATATAACCAAATTGTTTTTAAGATTTCATCAGGATCGCAGCACTTTTCAGATACCTTAATAGTTCTATATTTGAAATGTAAAAGCTTACTTTGATCCATAAAGTGTATGCCCTTGCACTAGATCGATTTATTAAGACCCCCCACATTACTCTCCGATGTACTTGCATACAATTATACGGCAGTGTCAAATAAATACGTAATATACAGAAAATATATTAACAAAATAGTGAAGAAGACATTAAATTAAAGTTATTGGCCCATAGAATATCTGTAAACAATATTTTATTTCATTAGAGAATACATATTTCGTTGAGAAAATATTACTTGATCTGTTTCTCACTGCATACAAACTACGTCACGTTGTAAGAAATGTATTGCGAGCAGTGACTTGTTTATAACTTGTTATGTGGGATTAATCTATCTGCAAAACAACACGCTGTAGTAAGTTTTTATGTAGTTTGATGATTTCGTACTGGTTAAATTTATTTAGCAGATAAACTCATTTTGTTGTATTTTAAAGAAATGCTTTATGACGTATATTGTGTATGATGTCATAGTCATTTTCCGGTACAAATTAGGCTCCACCTCCTTTTTGTAACCTTAACTGTGCTGCGAATAAAGAATAATTATTTTGTTTTGCCAAAAAAAAATCATTTTTTAATTTCAAATATACTTAAAACAGGAAATGACGTGATCAATCAATTAACAAAGGGAAATGGTTCGTCGTTGTATATTTCCGTCACACTGATGGATGGCAGGACGCTGACTGAGATGTACCATCGATTCTACATTTCTGACGAAGCGGAAAATTATCAGCTCTTTCTTGGAGGATCTGCCACAGGATTATTAGGTAGTTAATAAATTGAATGAGAACCTCACAGGAACGATAGAGAATGGGTTAAAGAGGGTTTACTCTAAAAATAAACTCAAAACTCAAAAACAAGTGTGACACAAATAACATTGCAAAGCTGTAAATATTTGAACGTAAATGTTTCAAAACGTTACTTTTAGAATTTATGTATGAATTTTGCATGACGTTGAGTGTAATATTAAAAATTTCCACCCCAAGAAAACCATTGTCAAGCGAGGCGCAGCCGAGATTGACAATGGTTTTTGAGGGGTGAAAATTCTCAATGTTACATTCGACTACATGCAATACTTATTATATGATACTGAATGTTTTATACAAATGCATATACCAGAGAACATTGCGTGCATAAATTTTGCGCAGTCGCTATTTTTTGGAATATCACCCGTCGTCAAGCAATGTTGACTGTTGCTACGCTGGAGGGCGTAGCTCTATTATTCAGCGGTAAATAGTGTTTTTTTAACAAATGTTTCTCTATCAATCAGGTTCAACTAATTTACATAAAAGTATAATGTTATGGTTTATTACACACTCTAGACATCTTACATTTATTTCTTTAAAGTGCATATCATCCCTCTGTAAGGTCTGCAAAGGTGTTATTGAATTTTGTTATTAGCGAATTGGAAGTTGAGCCATTCTTTGTATTATAATTAAGTAAATGGAGCTAAGAACTTGAACGGAAAACTTTAACCAGACATAAACAATGTGTTATGTGCCAAGGATACCATGGCAACATGTCCTTAAATTTAGAATATTGCATTTTTAAACATGATTAGAACACCATAATTAACGTTTACAGCAATTTAACCAAGTTGCAATGACTGTTTCTAAAAGCTGAAAATTTGAATTTTTTGTTTTCTTTGACATGTATCTATATATTTATGTAGATCCCATTTTTTAAAATCGATATATGTTTATGAATTACTTGACTTTACTCTAGTAAGGTTTGATTTAAGATACAAATGAACTAAAAACTTTGTCCAACTTTTTTGGCTGTAACAATAGTACAAAAGAGACATAGCAACCGAATTTTATTTGATTTAAGAAATGAATGTAATATTTTTTCCTTTGATCGATGTATCAAAGAAAAATTTGGACGGAAAACTTCATCAATGCGTGTAGCGCATTGATGAAAAAGTTTTCCGTCCAAATTTTTCTTTGATACATCGATCAAAGGAAAAAATATTACATTCATTTCTTATCATTTAATTATGATTTTAAATTAATAAAATGAAACTTTCTTTCACCTAATCTATTGAATTTACGCATCTAAAACAGTGCGCACGAATACATCATAACAACGTTAACGTTGATGAAATTCAAAATGGCTCAAACGAAGAAACGTTCTCAAATATTTTCGTGTCATTACCAACATTCTCTGAAATAATTTACAGTTCTTTAACACAAAAAACTTACCTGTTGTGCTATCCATATCGGTTTATTTTACCCGGTAAGTTATCCAAGTTCGTATATGTAAAGGGAAGCTACTCAAAATATCCTAACAGTTCCAAGTTCCAACGTTAGGTCACAGAAATTTTGGATTTCACTTGCACATCTTTTCATCTGAATTTCAAACCGAACATATAAATACGCATCACAACCTGTCAATGCTGTAAAACCTGAAATAGTCTGCTGCAGACTGTTTAAGATTATAGTAAAGAATCTGTCCTCATTCATGAATGCAGTGTCGTTTTTTCTCGATCATTCGTTTCCCGAGATTTAACAGATTAATGGGTTTCCTCTCTTTGGTAGCATAAAAAAAACGTTTCTTCAGAAGTCTATTGTTCATACCAGATATCTCAAATCCAAACATTTAACAAAAGTATGCCGATCTCTTTTCTTCTTTCCCAAAACTGTATTGTCGAACGTTATGATTTGTTTTGCAAAGGGGGATAATTCTAAAAGAAACGAAAGTAGAAAATAAGTCAGGAACGTAACGGACAGGTTTCGGAATTCAGGAAAATATTTATAAAGTAAAAGTTTTTAATTATTCCTTCAAGAAGTAGACTGGAAGCGGGAAATAAAAATATAGAGACTGCCAATTGAAAGTAGTTCCGGCTGCTTAGTGCAAGCGAACTCTAGATTTTATTGATGCAGGTATCAAAGGAATTTTTAAACCAATCAGAACTAAGTATTTTATAGAAATTAAATGATTCATAATTTTGGTGTTAAGTTGCAAAAATGGTATCGTCAAAATCGTTGACCATGTGTGAAAAAGATATTTAATTACTTATAGGGAATAGTTTTTAACTATTCTTATCAACTCTCTTAATTTATTTTATTTTCATATTTTTATCTTGTAATGCTGTTGGAGGCAATCATGATTTAGAGTCTGACCTTTCAAAAACGTAATTATTTTTATTACAGCAAAACTCGGTTATAACGAAATCACTGGGGCCTATGAAATTACTTTCCTATATCCATAATTCATTATAACCGTATAAAAAAATCCATTTACCGGGTAATTAATATCAGTGTGGATTCAAGATGACTTCGCTATATCTGTAAATTCGCAATATCCGTGTTCTTACTAAACTAGTGTTGTTGTATACTAAATTGTTTAATAGTGGCAATATTTAATTACCAATGCCTATAGGTGATGAAGTAGAGTATATTAAAGTATATAATTTATAACAAGTATGTAATTCCCTAATTTAAACGTTTGACATTTTATTTTTTTTTTAATTCTAGGTGACGCTATGTTAAATACAGTTGAGTCTGAGGCTAATCTTTCTGGGATGGACTTTAGTACGATAGACAGGGACAAGGATAGGAGGGGATCTAGCTGTGCCGAGCTTCATAGGGGTGGATGGTGGTTTAACGCATACTACCGAGCATTTCTAAGTGGCCCCTGGTCACAGAGAGAGTGGGGGATTCCATGGGAGTTTACAATTTTATCCGGGAGAGATATAATCGAAACACAGATGTTAGTCATACGTACGTTTATAGGGAATAGTAAATTTGTTAATTCTCAGGAAGAAAGAGCCTTAAATATAATGCATTTTTTGAAAGATACATGTAAATTTAATATTCATACATTTCTTTCATAGGGCATAAGACTTATAAAGTCTGAAAGTCTTCTAAGCCCCCAAAATCGTAGATCTTGGCGACCAGAGGACTTCAAATTGAATGGCTTCACAAAGACAAAATATTAGCAGATTAGTACATGATTGTGTATGTATGTCCATAACCCGGAATCCATCAACAATTTCAAGAATATATTGTTTTCTCGGTTTATATCATATTTGTTGCTATTTACAGTCCATAAAGTGTGAAAATTTTAGATTTTAAATTGTCGTTTTCTTTTTATTTTTTTTTTATATTTTTTTTTTATTTTATTTTATTTTTTTTTATTTTTTTGTTTTTTTGTTTGTTTGTTTTTTTTATGAAACCTCAATAACAGGTCTTTTATAACAATTACAATAAGCTGTTGTGATAAAAGCCTGAACTACTTACTGGACCTAAGTTCTGAGCATAGGTTTCAAGTTCAAGGCCTTCTTCGGTAGATGGTGACTTTCTTATCAACAGTATGTGTGAAAACTTTTCAACGGGGCGTTAACCAGCGAAATATCATCTCATCAATCAATAACCATACAGAATACATAGCTTCCTTGCATTTCTACATTTACGAACAATTACCTTTCGATATCTACATCCCTTGATTCGGAGAATAAGAAAATGTGTACCATCATGAAATATTTCTGAAAGGTTTGTAAGAGGTTCAAGAATGGCTCAATTGGTCATCCATAAAAATGACAACAAACTGAAAAAATAAGAAGCATGACGTCATATATACATACAGGCTTCCCTAGAAAAATATTATCAGGCCAGTAAAAGGAGCACAATTGAAGCGATAGATCCTTCTCAGACCAAAGCGTTCCTATGCTTAATAAACAATTCTTCGTGCTTTTTTTTATAATTTGAGCACTCATTGAAAGAACAGTAACGATATTCTCAATTCAGAAATATTTTCAAGAAGTAAAAAAAAAGAAATAAAAATTTCCTTTTTGATTAATTTTCAACATTTTATTTTCATTTTTATTCTTTCTTACATCTTGAATAGTTAACAATCTGTGTCAAATTGATAAATGTACTCCAAAATGTTCGACGTGTTTTGCACAAGACACTTCCAGGCTTTTTAAACATTTCTGTTACATACATTAACACAGATATTCTATCCAACTATTGTTTGGCTGCAGTCCATGCAAATAATATCTAGGTACCATGACTTTTCTTGAATACGATTCTTGTTGGCTCTGTCTCCCAAAACGCAAGTATAATTTCCAGTATCCTCTGCAGTCACAGCTAGTTCAAAAAAAGTTTATAAATTTATATTTCTACTGAGCCTACCAAATATTTAAAAATTGTAATATACATCAGTAAATATACCTTACATTTAAGCTTAAATTTTGAAAGCAAGTCTCTTTCATGTATACATATAACAAGGAAAAATTTATAGGACACGTTTAAATAAAACAATTACATAAGGAAATCGGTTCTACACATATATTCCAAGAAACAATAAAAGCAGACATAGTCCCCTATTATGTTATTTAATCAATTTCTGCAAGAAAACTAAAAAAGACGTTGAAAGCGTATCAAATACCTGGTATTTCCAAGCCAACCTCCAAATACATATTTGTAGTTTTTACATGCAATTTATATTTATTCGCATTGGAAACCATTCTTAGATATGAAATCCTTTGACCATTAAATAGCCATCCAACAGATGTATCGTTAACGGCAGATCCCTGCTTATGTCCAGTTATTCTGCAACTGACATTAAAAGCTTCATTCGTCTGCAAAAGGTGGGAATTTCCTATCACTGAGACAATATCTAATAAAAAAAAATATCCAATGAATTTAAGGTAACTTATATGTGAAAATGATGAAGAAAATCTTTCGCTTTATAGATAATTTTATAATATAATGTTAAAAACAGTCTACATTAGTTTTTTTTTTCAAATAAATTTATTTCAGATTTCTACTCATGCATAACATAAATCATTATAACGAGGAAATGTTTTGGTTCGAAAGTCGAAGAAATGCAATTTACCGAGAACACAGCCAATAATTGTGTTGTTATACCTTTTATTAGCTCACCTGAGCCGAAGGCTCAAGTGCGCTTTTCTGATCAAAATTTGTCCGTTGTCTGTCGTCGTTGTTGTCGTTGTTGTTGTTGTTGTCGTTGTCGTTGTTGTCATAAACTTTTCACATTTTCATCTTCTTCTCAAGAACCACTGGGCCAATTTCAACCAAAATTGGCACAAAGTATCCTTGGGTGAAGGGAATTCAAGTTTGTTCAAATGAAGGGCCACGCCCTTTTCCAAGGGGAGATAATCATTAATTTGTTAAAAATTAATGGCATTTTTAAAAAAATATTCTTCTCCAGAACCGGAGGGCCAGGAAAGATGAAACTCGTGTGAAAGCATCCTCAGGTAGTGTAGATTCTAGTTTGTTCAAATCATGACCCCCGGGGCAAGGGTGGGGCCAAAAATGGCCGACCCAAGTTTTACATAGGAATATATAGGAAAAATCTTTAAAAAATCTTCTTCTCCAGAACCACTGGGCCAGGAAAGATGAAACCCATGTGGAATCATCCTCAGGTAGTGTAGATTTAAGTTTGTTCAAATCATGACCTCCGGGGCAAGGGTGGGGCCAAAATGGCCGACCCAAGTTTTACATAGGAATACATCAGAAATATCTTTAAAAATCTTGTTCTCAAGAACCACTGGGCCAGGAAAGATGAAACTCATGTGGAATCATCCTCAGGTAGTGTAGATTCAAGTTATTCAAATCATGACCCCCGGAGCAAGGGTGGGGACAAAATGGCCGACCCAAGTTTTACATAGGAATATATAGGGAAACCTTTTAAAATCTTCTTTTCAAGTACTTCAAAGCTATGATTAGTGATATTTATATGGATTCATCCTCAGGTAGTGCAGATTCTAGTTTGTTCAAATGATGAATGCCTGGAGGGGGGGGGAGTAAATTCAAGCCCGATGTTCTCAGGTGAGCGCTGTGGCCCCTGGGCCTCTTGTTTTATATAAATGTATTTTATTTCAACATAGATCATTGTATCCTGTACTGTCTTCCGTGAAGTAAACTGCAGGTTCATCAATGTTCCGCCTATCTCAGCGACAGGTTCAATAACTCACTCATCGGCCAGGGATCAATTTTTTAATGCCCGCTCAGTAAAATCATTAGAAAAGTTGGACTTTTCCGCATAGATTTGGATATGAAATTGTTAAAGGTATAATAAAATTCCTACCTAAAATACCTATCGTTTTTTTTTAACCTAAAATACACTTGTTGATCAATTTGCAATTAGAAGAAATTCATTGATGGTATTCCAATTCGCTTTTTTCTGCAAATATATTAGAGATTTGAAAATTTTTCCCATATATTATGATTAAAAAATTTTTAATTTTAAAGAAATTACCTCGGATAAATTTACATAATCTTGTGGATTCAGAGATACTTTTATGATTATTTTTGATTACTTAATTGCTAATTTAATAAACCTATGGATCGGACTACCTTAATATGTAACATAAATGTATCGAAACAGTTCCTAAACATCACTTTGAATCGCAACTGAATATAAGATTTGATAAAAAAATTATCTAGATTTGAAAAATCTAGAAGGTCACAGTTCCGTCACATTGACACTGCACGAAAAGTTGCGTTTAATATAATTTAATAAATTCGTTTACTCCAGTAAATTCCTTGTTTTGAATTTAATTTATGTATAACGGTACATTTTACATGAGATATATTGTGATATAATTAACTACAGTTTTCAAATAAGTATAATCATATTTAATGCAAAATACGTCGAGAATAATATAGTTTAATTAAGAAGATTATACCTTTCGTTTAATAATATCGACATGTAAAAGTAAATATGCTTATACTTAAAGTTTAAGTATATTTTTGGTATAAAGATATGTCATAAATAATTCTTTATACTTAATGTAAACTTATGTTGAAACATATTTGAAAAATAATATTTCGGCACCCTATTTATTTTTGTTTTTTTTAAATTCATTTCTCATTTTTAATTATTTAATCCTTTTGTAGATTTTTCAAAACTGTGGAATATAACTTAGTTTTTTCCCTATCGACTACTAATGTAGTACAATTACATTGGGATCGAAGTCGGGCTCGAAAAGCAATTAATTTAAAAACAACACACCGCGCCGAAATTCAATTTTTTGGAGTGTTCCGAGCAGCCATGTTGAACTTCATCATGATGTTGTATGGGACAAAGGGGCGAAAGAGAGTTACACGAAAAGAAGAAGCATGATTAACTTTGGATGGAATTTCTGTTTTAACAGAAGATGAAGACAATTACGACCCTGTATAACGGTTAGGAACAAGTTACAATGTACGAAATTTTATCATGTGTCCTTGAATGAATAATTGCTTCTGCTACTGATAATATTACTGTTCTAGGCACTACACATAAAATGCCTGGCAGTAAAAACGTTTGGGCAAGCGCTATTTAAATTTTGTAATTAATATGTTCTACGGTGCGACCGTTGGGGCGAGCGCAGTTTATATTTACTTTCGAAAACATTTACACAACTTTAACTTGCACTGCCTATCCTCAGTTCATCAAAAAAGAAGAAAAATCACTTCCAACGCATCGGGATCGAGATTCCAAACTTTTCGGAAGTTTCCGACAAAATCGGAAATACCCGAGCCGTTAAGTGACGAAAGTATGACGTCAAATAAAAAGTCCTTTTGAGTTAGAACGCAAACGATAGTTTTGTGGCATGGAGGTTGCATTAAATCGTTGTTTGTAATTTTTTTCAAGTAAGTTGTTGCTATGTTTTAGCCACCATGTTGCTATGCACCGCAAAGGACTATTGGGATTGAAGAATGTTTTCACGTGGACTCATAAAAATTTCTTGGATCAATGTGCAGATTTCAACCCGAATTTCCTCCGTTCGTACACGTAAGTCTATTGAGCTCGCTACGCGAGCGGCGCTTCGCGCCGCCTCGCTGCGCTCGCTATTATTTAACACTTTTAAACACCCAAGTGAAAAAAATCCTCAAACAAATCACTCTAAGAAATCACTAATGAATCAGTGATTTGAAGATGATTTGTAAGTGATGCAAATTCCCATGCAAATGAGCTAACAAATCACTCCTAACAAATTGTAAGCAAATCACCCTGAAATCACAACGAAATCACTGAGAGTAAATCGTGTAGAAATCACTTCTGTTGAACAAATCGCAACCAAATCACTCCAAATAAATTGCAAACAAATCATTTCAAATAAATTGCAAACAAATCACTTCAGTTTAACAAATCACTTTCAAATCACTCCAGGTGGTTACACACGTGTGTATGGGATGCTCATATAACCATCCCTTAAATATTTGAAACACACATGCATGCATACCGGTATTTGTTGTATATGAACAAAAAACTTTTGGCAAGTGTATTTTAGAATATAAACTTTTACTAGGATGTGTCCTCATTAAGATGGCATCATGTATTTTAGATATATACACATGTACTTGGCTCCAAATTCAGAATATGATATATAAGCATTAATTGTTGACTTTTAGAAGTTGGTAAATGTTTTCTTATCTGAAATACATATTTGTCTAGACACTTTGAAAAAGCCAGTACTTTTCTGAAGCTTATAGCTTTACATAGATTTTGTTTAAAACATTGATAGCCACCGACTTTGTTGTTGGTAGAAGAACAATAAATTGCATGTGAACATAGGGAATATATTAACTGAATCTCAAGAGGAAATGATAGCATAATACAGTTATACATACCTTAAAACTATATTCTGCATGATTATTGAAAAAACATCAGTTTCAACAAAAGAAGAGAGGTATGAATCTAGAAAAGCACAATGTAGCTCCTTTCATTTCAATTCAAATCTGATTAATGAAAATTGGCGGTAGAGTTTCTAATACTGACCAATCAGCAAGCCAGGCGGAAGTTATGAAGTAAATCATTCTCAAATCACTCTGAAGAAGGGCCATGAGATCAACAAATCATTTACAAATCACTTTGAAGAAAGACTAAGTTAACAAATCATCTTCAAATCACTCTGAAGAAAGACTAAGTTCCAGAAATCATGTTCAAATCACCTTGAAGAATGGCTAAGTTCAACAAATCATGAAGAAATCACTGTAAAAATTTCCTAAGTTTAACAAATCACTCAGAAATTGTTTGAAATGGGAAAGAAATCACAAGCAAATCACCCTTTTATAACAAATTGTAAGCAAATCATAGTCATCATTTTAGTAGAAAGTGATTTAAGCATGATTTGTTAAATAAATTGCTTACATATCACTGAAACAAATCACTTAAAAGTGATTTTAAAGTAATTTGTAGGCAATTTGTGAGTGATTTGTTTGAAAACAATTTCACTTGGGCATCTCTCATAAAGATGGATTTTAACCAGAATTTCCTCCTTTGGGATTGGTTCCAGAATTTTAGTATTCCTCTGTTCAGCATTTACAGAGTATGTTGTACAATGTAATAAAATATATATTTATTTCTTAATGCATACTCAAAATTATATTCAGCACTAGGGGATTGTGCGACTGCCTGAGACGATTCCCCACAGCTATGTGGACAGCTTGTGAAATAGCGGATTGTGTGACTGCCTGAGGCGATTCCCCACAGCGCCGGCTATGTGGACAGCTTGTGAAAATGGTGAGAACCATGCAGTTCTAATTTTCAATTAACACAAATAGCCTAACAATGTTTTTATTAACTTGTATCTTTTAGCATAAGACTATAAAAACACTGCAATAACTTGAAATGCTATATATACCAAGTAAACAAGATGAAGTTTAGGCCTATATTCTTAATTCCTTATCCTAAAAATACAAAAAGCAATGGATTCTGAGCTATGCATAAGTTTTCTTATGTTAATTTATACTTTAATAAGCATGATTATTAAAAATAGCTATCATATTCTATGATGCACAATTATGCATGCATTATTTTACAGGAATCTAAATGATCACAAGAAATGACAAAAGCAGTATGAAGATTAACACAAAGGTAAGATTTCTTAAATTTTCTGATAAGATCAATAAAAGCACATGAATTGATTTTTTTAGCTCACCTGAGCCATTTTAAGACCAGAGCGAGTTTTCTGATCTGTGTCTGGTATTCGTCTGTCATCTATAAACTTTTCAAATTTTATTACATTCATCAGAATTAATCCTAGTTTGAACAAAAAACCATGCAAGATACATCTGTTCTTTCAGATATTGTGCCAGAAAAGTTTGAAGTGCTATGGGAATGATCAACATTGAACTTGCTGAGCCTTCCTTCTGAAAGTGACTTAACCAGATATTTGGCTACCCAGTATGAGGTACGTACTAATCATTTGTTGTACAACTTATTGTGTATGAGATTGCCACCACTTAAGGATTTTATTGTATGAATGTTATCTACTTGCTCTAATCATAAATACATCTGTTTGTATATTTTTTCTATGAAATGCCATATCTGTTTTTAATTGTTCATATTTTTTTTAATCAACAGTATCTTTCTGCTAAATTGAATAAAATGTCGTGGAGGAACACGAAGAAAAGGGATGCGCATCTCAACATATTCAAGGTCAAGCAGGTAAAATACATTCATAAATTGCTAAAAAAAAATGACGAAAAGTCACCAATGCCCAATTTACATGTACTTCCACAAAATCTGTGGGTTGCTGGGGTGAAACTATAGATATGTATGTCTTTATATGTTAAATGCTGTAAATGCTTTTCTTTGCATTTTCGTAAACTTTGTAAATCTTCAAATCCCATGTGCTTGGACTATGGTACCATTATGTATGTTTCATGTCATATTTTGTCGTCTTATAAATTTTATCTATACATATCTATATGTTTTTATGTAATTCACTTAACTAAATGACACATAGAATCTTTTTCATTGTGTAAAATGCTATTTTCTTGCTTTAGTCATGTTAGTCATAAGTACACCCTGTTTGTATATTTTTTCTCCTTTTTTATATATTCTTTGTACGGAAAGCCATACCTGTTATTAATTTTTCATATTTTGTTTGTTACAGCTTTTTACCTCATTCATTGTATCTTGCTGCTAAATGAAAGAATTATTGTGAAGGAACAGAGAAAAGTGCACTTCAACATGTTCAATGTCAAGCAGGTAAACATAGTGGTAAAATACTCAAAAAAAGACGGCAAAAAATCATTAGTCCCCAATTTACATGTTTATCAACACTAGCTTCAACTGTAGCTCACATGCCTGAAATTATAGCTAAGTATCTGTCTTTATTACCCAGACTTGAAAAAATGGCATAGTCTTTTGTGGTCTTCTGTAAATTTTTTAATTACTTAAAATTGAGCTGTGTTTCCTCTAGGTCAATTGATAATTTTACAATCAACTCAGATTTTGTGTAATATTTAATATATGCAATTGCATAAATCCAGAAGCACACATATAATATGTATGTATAGACAAATAGGTATTTATTTTTATGTTTGTTGTAGAAATTAGGAGCTAGATGTGCTTCTCCAGAGCTGAAAACCTCTGGGCAAGAAGAGAGGAAAAAGCAGGAAGAAGCAGATTTAAATATTGATTGCGTCTTCATAGTACAAAAAATGATTCCAAAGATGATACTCTCTATGAAATTAGAAAACTGACGTGGCGTTCTGATGATTGTGAGAAAGTCTTCAAAGAACAGGACACCAACAGTGCCACTCTCAAATCAAAGCACTCTAAAAGGCAGAGCATAAGAAGAACTAGGACAAATAAAGAATCTAAAAGAGTCAAACCTATGGATGTAGTAATTGAACAGAGATGGGATATTAGAGATGAAAAATATCTGAGTTGCAACTGTTTTGCAAAAATTTGATGCTTTTTTAGAATTATTTTTAATTGACACATTCAATGTTAGATAAGAAAAATATACCTAGTGTTGCATTTTTTTGACAGTGAAAGTTTTCTATGATGCTTGATTATAGATTAAAACTGTTATGGTTTTTTTATTGTTTAAACATTTATTGATTTATTGTGTAGTATGCAATTACATACACTTATATCTTGATTTATATATTACATATATGTACAAGTCTGACTTGAATATAAGTGCATGGACATTATTGTGGAAAAAAATAAGACAATCAAGGGTAGTCTGAAAAAGTTTTGCTGGCAGTATGTTGCAGATCTTGATACCCAAGTAAGAGAAAGGTGGAGTCTCTGACCGATCCTTTTGCTGTTGCTTGTGGGCGAGTGAGGCTTCTCTGTCAGTGGCTTAGTGAGTCATAGATGTAAAAAATAGAATAGGCAAATGAGGTAGAGACATTTCTGAGGACTTTAATATGTGCATGTTTCAGAGCTCATCCTTGATATTTTAAGGCAAAGTTAAAAATATCACTATTGAAATGTCTGGCATTCTAAAGTAAAGTTGATTTAATGAGGATATGTTAAATAAGTTACAATCATCAAGCAATATGCCTAGCAGTTGGAACAGAAATGGGCTACATGTATTGGAAACAAATTTAAGCTGCTTTGTGTAATTGTGATACTTTTTCCTTAATTTGAATTGACATAACCAAATGATATACAAGATTTTTTGGTTATTGTATTTTTCACAGTCTTAACTTGAATAATTAGTGCATGGACATCTATTATGGAAATACCTTGGGAACAATAAAAGGGTGGTCTGAAAGAACTTTGCTGGCAGTAAGTTGCAGATCTTGATACCCAAGTAAGAGAAAGGTGGTATCTCTGACCGATCCTTTTGCTGTTGCTTGTGGGCGAGTGAGGCTTCTCTGTCAGTGGCTTAGTGTGTCTTATTAAATGTACATGTAAAAAGAATGGACAACTTTTATTGGCAACTTTTATTCTTTTTATGCAAAGTATGATTTAATTTTTTGTGGGAAATTGAAAAGCCATTTACATGCAACCCATGGAGCAGTTTTAATAGGGTCAGTTTCAGTCACAGATTTTGCAGTCTTTTAGAGTCCAGAATGACTTCATTTTTTACCTGTTGTGTTCTGATTTAATGCAGATTTGAATTTTACACACAATTCTATTCTTATATTAATTTATTTATAATTACCTCAGTTTATTACTTACTACTAGTATGTAAAAATTTAATCCATTATAATTGAGCTACAATCATGATTGTAATTTTTTTAAATTTTGACATTTAGGCATAAATTTGAAATATCTTGTACTTTTTAGAACTCATTATTTGTACACCCTTGAGATAACGTAATAAAATTGAATGAGAAATGAATTTGTGTATGATTGTAAAATACTTGCCAAAAACCAACAACTGTAAACCATACAAATTATTGATGGAATAAATATAAATAATATGCAATAATATAATGATATTAAATTTCATCAAATACAACCTTAAATCTTAATGATAAAGGAAGGTTTAATCCGTACATTTTCATCACATATACAAGAGATTTAATATTAGTTTATGAAAGAATAACATTTGAACGTATTAGTAAGTTTACAATTTTCCGTATATAACTGAATTTTTGGAAGTATTATGAAGTAAAGTGTAAATTTAACAAAAAATAATGAGGTAAAGATCTACGTTAAATTTCATTAAACGAACAAATTTAATATGTCCATAAAACTTTATTTTATTGGCATGTTTGATAATAATTATATTTTTTGTATATTAGAGGTATAATATTTGTTTACGGCAGATTTAAATCTGAACGTATAAGTAAGTTTACAATTTTCCAAACTTTATTAAATTTGTTCTTTTAATTGTTCATTAAACTCGTATTAAATGCTAATTATTTTCTAACATTTACGATCCCACAATATGTTATATTATGCATTTAAACATTAAATAATCGCATCATTTAAATCGCATTTAAGGTAAAATTAAACCCGACTTTTCATGCAGTGTGAGTAGAATGAATAATTATTTAGTCCTTAAGGGAAATGTACTATTTAAATGCAGGTGACTTATAGGCCCAAAGGGCCGGGTGTAACGTTCCAGTCTTTATATTTGAGATATATTATAATATTTTGTCGTATTACATAAGTCACTATAATAAATTATTATTATTATTATTATTATTATTATTATTATTATTATATAGTTTCTGGGTATTTAACTTTTAATATATTTTAACTGGTCATGGTAGCCTAGTGGTACAGTAAAACTTCTCTAAACCGGCCAGCTCCCGGACTGAATAAAATGTCCGGACTAGAGGGGTGGCCGGTTTCCCGAGAATCTAACATACTGAAGAAATGTAGAGCTAGGAAAAATATATAATTGGTGTCTGTAATTATTATCTGTCAACATGTTATTTATATATTGGCAGACACGTAATGTATTCTTAAGGTTAAAAAAAAAGAAGAAATTATCATTAGTGAGGATATATTCGACATACATGTTGATTTTTATACATGTAAGAAGAAATTAGAAAATAAGAACACAAAAAACATGGAAAGTTACTTTAATAACCATATGTGAAGAAATAAACCGGACACTTTACCCTAACTGAACTCTATACAGATCTGTGTATCGTTTACGTCATTAAAAAATGTTTGTACTTCAGTTAAAAGTAAATAATTAAAACATCTCTGAGCAAAATTTCTGTTATTTTAATTATGAAATGTATATTTTGGTTAACGTCTTATTTTATTTTTTTCTCAGCATTATTAAACAGTGCCCAATTTTAAGGCCGCTTGTGTGTATTTAAAAAATGATGAAATATGGCGTGCGATAATTTGTTGATTCATTCTGTGATTGAAATTTATTAGTTGCTTGATATTTTATTAATTCAAGTTTAATTGATGTTAATCATTTGTACTCAGCTTAAACAAGCCATTTACGTAGTCTGGCACGATGACTACCCCTTCAAGACGGCTAAACAATAGAAAACTCGATGAGGCCATATTCAGTTTTTCACACCTTTGACTTCTTGTGGGTAGGTTATTTTTACACCTCCGGCCGGTCATCATTACCCTTCTGGCCAATGACATTTAATTTTCTTGCAATCAAAAAGTGTCCGGTATGATGAGGTGAAATTTCCTATGCTTCTTAACTTTCGTTCTTGGAAAAGTGGCCGGTGTCCGGTTTTCAGGGGTGGCCGGTTTTATGAGAGTTTATGTGTAAAGAAATGTTAAGAATTTTGCTGGGACTTTTAAATGTGGCCGATGTTCAGGGAGAACCGGTTTCCAGGGGGGCCGGTTTGGAGAAGTTTCACTGTAGTACTGTCGCTTTGTTATCAGACGATCAGGGTTCGAATCTCGTTCGCTGCTTGCTCGTCCATTACACCTTGTCAGAAAATACAATTTCGCATTGAGTCAAATGTTGACTGACGTTTCTAATACTGATTATTAGTCCATTATTTATTCTCTGAATTTACGACGGATTTTTCCATTATTTACCGATCATGACAAGGTGCACATGGCGCTTGTGACCGCTCAGCAGGGATGCTCCTCCATGGTACCTGATCCCACCTCTGATGTTTGGGAGGTTTGTGTTTGCTCTGCTCCTAATTTTAATTGTATTGTTTTATGGACTCTGATATTGATTAATGTTTCATATTTCCATATCCTTCTCTACGTAAGACTTAAGGAAAAGTAAAGTAGGCTCCCCCGCCCATCGAGCGACATTAGAAGCGAGAGTTACTGGTCTTATTCTTTATGTGCTTAGTGTGTGCTTAATGGCCCTGTGTGTCAGGCTAAAGTACAACCCCGTCAACGACATACCGTGACGCATGTATTTGATTTGAAATTTCTCGAATTGGATGTTAAAAAACATGCAACTATTTAGTCAATCAATTAATCAATAAATCTAAACATCCTTCCATTCTTAAAATAATTTTTCATGATTCTATTTTTTTAATCTATTTTGAGCAGTTTTATCTAACTGAGTTTTGTTTCATTTGTAATTTTAAATTTATTTAAATGACAACTGTCATTAAGATATTCTATCTAAAAGGTTCTTGCTGAGAAACCCCCCCCCCTACAAAAAAATATTGTTAGAATGTAATTTAAAAGGAAAATATATTATAAATAAATGCAAACATAAAACTGTCATGTTTATTATTATTTTATAATTATTATTATTTTCTGAATATACTTTATTGTGAATAACTCTTTATATACAAATGATACACTAGCTACTTCACCTGAAGCTTCACTGATGTTGACCCTCTCTAATCCCTGTGGTTTAATGTTGTCTGACGTTGTTGGGATGATTTTTGAATTCCCCCATCTTTGTGTTGGCACAATAACAATGGGCGTTGATGGTACAGCCATAACTATGTAGAGAAAACCTAATTTTAAGACTATTTTTATATCTATCATTACTTAAATCCAAATGCTTGTAAATATATATACTATGTATACATTGATAGGAAAATTACAGTTTGTTACTTGTTTTGAATTTGAATTAAACTTTTTTCTTAATTGACAATTTACAGTATATTATCGCCTATGAGTCAGTTTTTTTTTTTTTTTTTTTGGGGGGGGGGTAATTTTGGTCCAAAAATCTATGTCCGACTTATAGGCGAGTCATCAAAAAATTGGTAATTTTCTTGAAGGCATAATTTAGTATTTTTGAACAACGCCGAAGAATAGCCCTGCCATCCGTCAGGACATATGATATATTTTTTATTTATAACAATACTATGCATAAGGTACATCTGTTTATACAATTTAATAGTTTTTTGTGTGTTTATTGGTATTTTCTGTAATTATTTACATAACTATTACTTTAGTTAACCTCTTCACTTGTAACATACGATACTGCACTGTAAATCTATCGTTTATCGGTAAAATTGAACTGCAAACCCGATTTAATGCCAATCAGCATTTCATGTACGATGATTTATATACATGTACATATTAAAAATAACTTTGAAAACATATTTCATTTTCAGGGTTCTCCATCATTTGAGATTTTACTGTGTTGCAGAGTTTACGCGAAGCACTAATATTTCGCTGTATTTTCGCGAACAAATTCGCAACTGAATCACAATTCATTAAAATTATAAAAGATTTCAAGCACACACTTTTTTAAAAATTGCTAATTCGTTACACAAATGGTATGGTCGTACATACTGATAAAAGGGGGAAAAAGTTCTGAAAAGCAGAGGAAATTCTAACTACTTAACATCTTTGAAAGTAGATTTGCCGTGTTTATTTATCAGGTTTCTTGATCGAGTTACCGCATTATAAAAAAAGGAACTTCATAACAGTAAAATATTTTAAAGAGTTCCTTGAACATGCTGAAATTTCAAAATTTTCGGCAATTTATTTACATCAATTAAATGACTTCGGTACGATGTTATGTTTGACTTACATAATTCTAGACCCGTGGCTCTGTAGGAAAGATTTATTTAAATATCTTACATAAATAGTACAATGTATTTTATTGCAACTACCAATTAACCGGTACATTGAATTGTGAAAAC